>NC_143498.1:45054600-45358400 GCF_051622355.1 Phaseolus vulgaris | reverse complement strand
TCCCACTCCCTAAAATCTTGAGGAAACTAGAGAAGAAGAAAGTTGAAATATATTGACCTCTTCTCCATTCTCCATAGTCTCATTCCAAACATTTGAGTCATTGCTCTATTATCAATTCTTTATTACCTACAAGTAACAACTCCTCCATTACTCAAGATCTTACAATGCGTTTTTCTTAGCTATTTCTTATCCAATCATACAACATAGATAAGAAAAAAATATAACACCGATAGAATTTCACATTTGACACCTCATATTTTTAAAATTGTTAAATAAACAATTATGAAAACTTGATCCTAATCGACCATCAATTTCACAAGTTCAATTGATATTTTTTATCCTATTTATTTATCTTGAATTGTTCTCCTACTTAATTTATTAGTCTAATGGATAGGATAGACTAACCCGTCAACTCATTTAAAATCTTTATATTATGTGTGACATATTAAAATTGATTCATTAAATTTTAAATCAAATGATATAATATAAAAGATTATATGCTATGTTTTTTAAAAATATAAATAGAAAAAAATATTATGATATAAATAATAAACACTTACAAATTAAGTATTAATCATTAAATTAACTGTATAACCGAGTAATTTATTCTATAAAGATCAAAATTATCTCAATCTATTCAATTAGATATATTATTTAATCACTTCAAAATTTTATATAAATATAATATATATATATATATATATATATTAAAAAATATCTATTTAACTCTCGCATTTTTCAGAACTTTCTAGTTGGATAAGTCAAAATCTCGTCCCAATCCAACTTTACAATATAAATTTACAAAATATATTATTCATTTTACTATCTCTAATAACATATATGTTTATAGATATTTTTGTTCATTCTCATGTTAATTTTATTACTTTGGACAGCAAATTTACTATTTTCTTCTTTTTATTTTCTTGACCACCAGATAAAGTATAATAAAACAAGAATAAAAGATGTCATGAATAAATTAATTTGATTAACGTTATATTATCTTAAATAGAACTACTTAATGGATAAATGTGAAGGAATAAAATATTTAATTAACTTATAATCATATAAATACCTTTTATAGTGTTAAAATAATAAAATATCATACATATAATCAAGTTAGATAAATAAAAATTAAATACCTACAGTTGAAATTACTAAACAAGACTCTCATCACTAATTAAAAATATAAATAATATATTGTGTCATAAAAACACTAGAATCCAACATCAATATTAAATATAAAAGTATTTCAATGTTAAGGAGAATCAAAATAAATCATAATGAAGGAATGAGAATGTACTACAGAGAACATTTTATTCGGTTGGCCATAAACATCTAACCCTAGACACAATTACCGGAGCACTTCCAACATGTTTGTAGCTCTTAGATATAACCACATACGTGGCAAGACGACAAAAGAATAAATGAAGAGACAAAATAGTTTTAAGATATAGGCTGTTTATACTTCCTTTTTATAACAACAATTATTAGAAAGTTATTACAGATTCAATAAATTCTTACATAATCAATTAAATTGTTAAATTTTGCAATATTAACCTAATTTTGAAATAATATAAAATTTTCTATACATACTAACTAAAAAGTATGAAATTCAATAGTTAGATTAAATAAATTTGAATTATATAATAAGTTATTGAAATAATTTGATTATATTTTATCGAGGTTAAAATATTTTTTAATTATCAATATATTTTAAATAATCAATAACAATTATGGAACTTTGTTGAGAATTAATAAGACAATTAGGGATTAAATGAGCTATAATATATATATATATATATATATATATATATATATATATATATCCCCAAGATATTAAGAACTAATTAGACAATAAAATTAAAAATTATAATTTGAATCATTGTATTTATTTGAAAAAAATTAATTTATCAAGTAATTTAATATTATTTTCAGATAAATAATTACTATAAATAATCTACAAATACAAATATTTTAAAAATTTTAAGGCTTGGTAAAATTAGTTTGAAAGAAAAGTATTATAAATTTCAGTTTATTTTTTATTTAAAGCTACTTTTACCATATAATAATTAAAAAAATAAAAATAACATAAAAGAATGCAAAATTCATAGTTATTATTTAATTGTATTTAATTGTGCAAATATAATCAATTATGTACTAATATAATTGACTATATTGTTTTCTTTTTTATTTATAAATATTATAGAATTGATTCACAGACCTAATAAATTAAGTTTGTTTTTAATTTTAAAATATTTTTAAATATAATAAATTAATACACCATTATTGTCGTTGAAATAAAATAAAATAATAATAGAAATGACTCATTTGAAACAGAAAAATTAGTAGAAAATATGAAAAATTGTAGTTATTATTTTATTTTATGGTTTCTTTGCATGTAAACTTTCTCAATGCTTTTTTTAAATTTTTTTATTCAAATTTTTTCATCACAGACATTCCTAAACCTAAATTTAGTTTTTAACATGGACATTTTCTTTATTTAGGAGGTAAATGGGAGTGAAGTCTTTTTTTTATTTTTTTTATATTTTTAGTATGAAAATGTTTTTATGTTAGACATCATACAACTTGACATTTCATCTAAGCTGACACCTCAAGTAACAACAATCATCAGTCATCACATAAAAAAAATATTATTAAAAAAATACAAAAGTATGGAGGAAATAGGTCAAAAAAACTCATATGTTAACAAAAACGATACATTAAGTAAATTATACATATTCACAAAGAATTCTAAGAACAGACTAAATGGAAGCCTATTATACCTTAAATGATCATCTATGAATAAATTCTAAATTAACTAACTTATCAGCACATACATTCCCTTCACGAAAAATATGAGTAAACCTAAACCTGATTTTCCCACAAGAATTCCATTGATTCCGAATCATCCAAGGAACATTTGTCCTAGCAGTAAACGCAACACAAACAAAAGCAACATCACATTTCAACCAGACATTAGTAAACCTTATCTTTTAAGTTTTCTGCATAGCATGTATAACCCCACACTACAAGAAAATCATGAAATAGAAACCAATTTTAGAGACCAAAATAATTAGTTGCTACAATAACTAAATTAGGAACCATTTTAGAAACTAAAAAAACTCTTAGTTTATAAATTAGTTTCTATTATTGTTAAATGATTTTCAAATTAGTATCTAATTAGCTATCAAGGTTTTTGCTACCAAATTTAAAATCTAAATAATTGGTAATTAAAACTTTGGTAGCTAATTAGATACCAATTTAGAAACTATTTAACAATAATATCAACTAATTTATAACAAAAAAAAATTAGTCTTTAAAATGATGTCTAATTTAATAACTTAGAAACTAATTATTTTTTATATTTAAAATTGATTTCTATTTCAGAATTTTCTTGTAGTGGGATAAAATTCAACGTTTTACTAAGAATTTATTTGTTCTCTTTATTTTATGTTTGTTGATCTATATGATCATTTACTTTCCTAATCTTTTTGTTTGAGCTGCTACTTGTTATGAGTAAGTTTGTGTTAAAGAAACCTATTGCTAAAAAATTATTTATTTTTATTTAAACAAAAATTGATATATATATATTAAAAAATTAATTAAAAGTTAAAAGGAAGGAAATCTGAGAGAAGATTCCTTAGTAATAAATATTGTGAGACTTCAGAAATTTGTAAGATAATGTTTTTAATAGAAGTCAGACGTATAACACACATATCTATGTTTTTCTTAAATTCTGCTTCTTGTACATGTCTCCTCTCTCATGAAAAACCATTTCAAGTTGCTTAAAGCACATAGTAGGACTGTTTTTTCTTTTGTTGCATTTCAAAATAAGTTTACCCAAAACATGTTAAAATTAAAAAATAATGATTTTTTTTTAAAACAGTTCTAACAAAATTTTTAGAAAGATAGTCTATGTTGTTTATCTTTTATTTGCTTTATTTAAATCTTATGTTTGTAACTCAATGGTGAGAAGGCAAAATCTCAATTTTGTTAATGAAATAAATTAAGCTCGTATTCATAAGAACAAATTCCAATTGCATGTCATTCAAAAAGATTGAAAGTGTTTAATCTGTTGATAGCAATGATTCACTATCATTAAATTTAGGGAAATTTTAGATACATTCAATTTTGTATATCCATGAAATTTTTCTACCAAAAGATTCTAATACTGTCTGTAACCAAATTTAATTTTTCAAATAAAGACTTAATATCATCATGATTATGTAGCTTTAACTTGATATAGAAAAATCTAGTACAAATTATTACCTATGCTTAGTTGCATGAATTTCATTATTCTTTAATTTTTTAAACACCTAAATCTGCTAGGCACTCAAATACAGTCATAAAAATACATAATATATACATACAACTCTACTTTATTTGTATGGGACTTTTTTTTAACACAACTCTTCATAAGCATAATTTAATCAAAAGCAATATGATATCATCTCTTTATAACCAGCCTTGTGCTTTTTGTTTTGATTAGTTGGGAATCTCTGCTCATTTGCTGCTAAACTGTAGAGATGTTTATTTGATTTTGTTTGACTTTTTGTGATTCATAAAGTTATTATGAAAATTTTCTTATGAGTATATAGAGCATTATCTTCAACATCGTGGGCTGTGTTCCTAAAATAAAATGCAAAGGACAAAATTTGCATGGAAAAAAGCTGTGGATAGAAGTTGCTTGGGACCTTGTGACTTCTGATCATAATGAAGTTTGTTCCATCTGAAAATGAAAGAAATCTTGTGATTTTACAGCTGTGGTGATTGAAGTTAGAAAGTTAGTATCTGTTTACTGAAATTAGATGATGATTTCCTGTCTTTTTATCTTATTAGCTACTAGAATTTGGGTTATCTGATTATTCTAGTATTCTTTATATATTTTTATCAATATGTTTCCTATAAATACCTTTTTTTAAGCAAGAAAAGTTTCCTTTAATTACTTAACATCACGATATTTTTAATAAAAAATATTTATAATTCTTTAGCTACTGATATTTTAAATATATTTTTATCAGTAATAAATAAATATAATTAAACAAAATACTTAAAGAGTGTCTTAACAGATAACCAAATCAATCTACCTTACCAATTACAAAGGTCAAAGTGCATATTTTTAATCTAAGAGACATAAAAAATTCATACATCAAACAAAATACCCAAAGAATAGAATCTATCAATTATTTTAGATATTAATTGACTGAGAATATATGTTTAAGAAATTGTGTTCAGTCTCTTTATTTTAGTTTGATTTTTTTTATCAATATTTAAAATGAATAAATTAAAGCATTTCAAAGATGCTTTAACTTATATCACAAAATTTAAGACATGTCTATTATATTGGGGGATTACAAAAAGATTCGTTTATCACCAAGCATGAAATAAAATCTTTGAAGCAGGACCTAAAAAACAGATATCAAAACATAGATTGGTTAGTCAAATTGTAATAAAAATCTTTGTCCTAATGTTCCTACATATTTAACCTTGCACATGAAAAGTGGTCCTGTGAAACACAATGTTAACAGTTCTACAATCACAGTAATATAATAGAGAAAGTCTTCTGTGTATGGATTAAAATCTAATTGGACTAATAATGCAAAAAATCCTGAAAGTGAATTGGTTTGAGTGTAAACTTATAATAAAAAATTTTGTCCTAATGTTCCTACGTATTTAACCTTGCACATGAAAAGTGGTCCTGTGAAACACAATGTTAACAGTTCTACAATCACAGTAATGTAATAGAGAAAGTCTTCTGTGTATGGATTAAAATCTAATTGGACTAATAATGCAAAAAATTCTGAAAGTGAATTGGTTTGAGTGTAAACTTATAATAAAAAATTTTGTCCTAATGTTCGTACATATTTAACCTTGCACATGAAAAGTGGTCCTGTGAAACACAATGTTAACAGTTCTACAATCACAGTAATGTAATAGAGAAAGTCTTCTGTGTATGGATTAAAATCTAATTGGACTAATAATGCAAAAAATCCTGAAAGTGAATTGGTTTGAGTGTAAACTTATAATAAAAAAATTTGTCCTAATGTTCCTACGTATTTAACCTTGCACATGAAAAGTGGTCCTGTGAAACACAATGTTAACAGTTCTACAATCACAGTAATGTAATAGAGATATGGATTAAAATCTAATTGGACTAATAATGCAAAAAATCCTGAAAGTGAATTGGTTTGAGTGTAAACTTATAATAAAAAAATTTGTCCTAATGTTCGTACATATTTAACCTTGCACATGAAAAGTGGTCCTGTGAAACACAATGTTAACAGTTCTACAATCACAGTAATGTAATAGAGAAAGTCTTCTGTGTATGGATTAAAATCTAATTGGACTAATAATGCAAAAAATCCTGAAAGTGAATTGGTTTGAGTGTAAATTTATAATAAAAAATTTTGTCCTAATGTTCGTACAAATTTAACCTTGCACATGAAAAGTGGTCATGTGAAACACAGTGTTAACAGTTCTACAATCACAGTAATGTAATAGAGAAAGTCTTCTGTGTATGGATTAAAATCTAATTGGACTAATCATCCTGAAAAAAAAATCCTGAAAGTGAATTGGTTTGAGTATAATCTTATAATAAAAAATTATGTCCTAATGTTTCTACATATTTAACCTTGCACATGAAAAGTGGTTCTGTGAAACACAGTGTTAACAGTTCTACAATCACAGTAATGTAACATAGAAAGTCTTCTGTTTTTTTTTTATCAGTCGAGAAAGTCTTCTGTGTATGATTAAAATCTAATTGAACTAATCATCCTGCAAAAAAATTCTGAAAGTGAATTGGTTTTAGTGTAAACTTATAATAAAAAATTTTGTCATAATGTTCCTACATATTTAATCTTGCACATGAAAAGTGGTCATGTGAAACACAATGTTAACAGTTCTACAATCACAGTAATGTAACAAAGAAAGTCTTCTGTGTATGGATTAAAATCTAATTGGACTAATAATCCTGCAAAAAATCCTGAAAGTGAATTGGTTTGAGTGTAAACTTATAATAAAAAAAATTGTCCTAATGTTCCTACATATTTAACCTAGCACATGAAAAGTGGTCCTGTGAAACACAGTGTTAACAGTTCTACAATCACAGTAATGTAACAGAGAAAGTCTCCTGTGTATGGATTAAAATCTAATTGGACTAATAATCCTGCAAAAAATTCTGAAAGTGAATTGGTTTGAGTGTAAACTTAATAAAAAAATTGTTCTAATGTTCGTACATATTTAACCTTGCACATGAAAAGTGGTCCTGTGAAATACAGTGTTAACAGTTCTACAATCACAGTAATGTAACAGAGAAAATCTTCTGTGTATAGATTAAAATCTAATTGGACTTCATCCTGCAAGTGAATTGGTTTGAGTGTAAACTTATAAGCAAGATTCCTCTTTGACCTATAGGTTAGAGGATTGGTGAGAGGAACTTTTTTTTATAAAAGGGTTATTAAAGTATCCTTTAAATACTCCTATTGAATTAATTTATTCTTTGTTAATAAAAAAACTTTAGGTTATTAGTTGTAACACACATAAATACTCTATACATAAGGGTTATGACACCTCTGAAGTATCCCTACATTTCATTTATTTTTTACGGATAAAAAAAAGTAAAATATATTAAAATTTGTTGTTTTGTTGGATTTTTTTGGATAATTGCCTAGTTTTTTTTATATAAGTTACATTAGTTAGGAAACATAGTATGTCCATATCGTGTTGATATTGAATGGAATTTTTGGATAAAATTTGGAAAGTTTTTTAACTTTTTTTCTTAATAAAGATTAGAATATCTCTTAAATATTTTTTTAATTTAATTTATTTATTATAAATAAAAAATATTAAAATTATTTTTTGAATACAATATGAAGTGTCATATTTGTAATTAATTTTCTAATATAACGAAATGAAATTTATTAATAATTATATTTTTATATTATTAGAAAATAATTTTTTTAAACATATATCCAAAAATTATTCTCAAACATATAAAAGAATTATTTTCAATGAGAGCATTATTATTTAAAGAAAGTGTGATCTGTTTGAAAGAATTATTATTTAAAATTTTCTTATCAGCTTACTTATTTGCTTCTTGATCTGTTTTATCTTTATTTTCAAGTTGAAATGCAATATTTAAAAAAAAATATAAATAAAAATAGTTATTAAAATCCTAGTGATCTTAAACAGACAAAGATAGGTTGACCGAATAGGGGAGGAAAACTACCAGCAGGAAGTCAAAGTTGTACTCAGATGAAAAATTTCACCATTTTGTTGATTGTAAAAACTATTTTTCTATTATTTCTACAGTGAGTTTTAAATCTCTTTCCTTCCCAAATCCAAATCTTCTTCCATTGTTGTGACCAGGTAGTATATGGTTTACAAATTTTGTTATATTCAAATTATATTTGTCTTTATGCTTTATATGATAAAAGTATTTAACAGTAAAAATCCTTTACACTTCAAAAAATTAATAAAAAAAATCAAATATTTACTTAATTTAGTACTATGTTAACTGCATAATGCACTGCTTATTAGAAAAATTACATCATAAAACTAAATCTTACTTTAATTGTATGGCCCTCATATACAGACTAAAGTACTTATGAAATTTATACCTAAATCATTATATGAAAGAATAGATCCTCTATGTCTTGAAGTGGTAGTCTCATATATGCCCCACTAGAATCACTTCAAAAAGGAAAATAAGAAGCTTAGCTTATCTTTCCAGCATATATCCATTGTCTTATTGGTATTTGCTTGCGCAAATGGAGGTATAATAGGTGCCTCTTCATGATCAGAGAGATTGTGGAAATTGCTTTCTTTTCAATAAATAATTACATAATACAAATTAAGGGGTGGATGACAAAAAAAATTGCACAGATTTGTCGGCTAAATTCCCTATGAAATTTTTGTAGTGATTATATTTCTGCGTTTGGTTTGAAAACTTGCAGTAGTACATATTTGTTAACAATAAAAACCAATTCCTTTCAAAGTATATAACTTGCCAAAGTAAAAAAATGTTCCTTTTGTTTTGTCAACTTATTTGTAGTTTTTTAACACTTAAGTTTGCATAATTTAGTTTTCTGCTATAAAAACCTAATTCTCATCCTATCTTATTACCATTCAAGATGTTTTGGAAAATCTTATCACTTCGCCATTTGGCAGACATAACCAAATTCAAATGAAGACATGTGAATTAATGACATGCATAGTAATCTGGGAGGAGATTTTGGTTAATTAATCTCCTTTTAAGTATTATATGAATATAAGAAAAGCATTACAAGTTTTTGGTTACATTGTCTGCCATTAATTTTCCTTGCCTTTTATAATTTCACTTCATTTGAAATGACAGCACTACAGCATAATCAGTATCATCAATCAACTTGATCTATTTAACAGTCAGCCGTTAGTAGTAGGGATTGAGAGGGAATAAATCTTGTCAGTTTTGAAACAGAAGTTGTTATGATTAAGCTTTAGAGGGACTATCATTGTTTTCTCACACAAAAATATATTTGGAGGAGACAGTAAAGCATATAAGTGGCAACTGTGAGGAAAAAAGGAGGTTGAGAAAGAGTGGTCATTTGTAGATATGAGAAAATGATGATCATCAATATCCCAAATGTAAAAATAATGTTATCCAACATCACCATGTATGGAAGTGACTTCTTACCTGTAGTTTCCTGGTTCAAAAACAATCATCTATTTGTGGAATAAAATTGTTATCAAGTGTATATTAAAACTCAATCCTTGGAAAGGAGAAAATTGAAACATTTATTTATCCCAAAAGCTAGAATGATAAAATTAAGACACATAATTAATTCACAAGTCTAAGCTTGACAATATCGAAAAGTACAAACATGTAGAACTATGAATAATAATACCATACTTTTGGTTTCTCATCACAAGGATCATGGCTTCCATGTATATCCATTCACTCTCACAGTCTCACTTCCACCTTTTCAGTACTTCCCACGCACTATCAGTCTACTACCAGTACCGCACTGTCTGCTTTTAAAGCAGAGATGCATGATATCCCAGAATTTAATTTTAAACTTTTGCTTCTCCCTGAACAAACAGGATCCAAAGACAAACAGTCTATATAGACCAGATATAGCAGCTTTCGCAAAAACAAAAAAAAATTGACAAAGAAGAAAAATAAACCCTAAATGTTGTGATACTAAATTAGACCATAACTCTAAAAGCATATTGGAATTGAAATAAGAGATCCCAGTTGAGGAAGAAGGTTTTGACGCTGAGAAAAGAAGTAGAATTTGGCGTGGCGTGAGAATTGGATTCCCCTAATGAGTTGCACTTGCACCTGGAGGAGGGAGAGACAGTGGCATGGGTTGCTGCTGAGGTGGTGGACGCTTCCTTTTCTTCTTCTCATAGCTAATTCCTCTTGCTTTGGACTGCAGATCACGAACCTCACGAAGGTAGAGTCTCACAGCTCGAGCTCCAAAAGGGTTTGCCTCAGGCTTTCCTCCATTCTCTTCAAAAGCTGCACGCAGACGTCCAATCAGAGCGTCAAGGCTCCCCCAAGCTTGCCTAAGAGGACATGGACATGGTGCTGGAGGATTTGGGTGCCCATAAAAGGGGCAGATCGGTGTGTGCACTTTGGTCTTCCCAAATTGATCCAGGTACCTACACACACAACAGTAATTACAGAAAAAAAAATAGAAAAAAAGGTTACATTCATTACAAACAAAGACCACATGTCCAATGGAAGGAAAACAATCTTGGTATGACCAGATGAAGAACTTTGTCATCTCTCGGTAATCTCTTATGCTATCTGGTTCGAGCAAGATTGATTCACCGGAAAGATACATGTGTTCTTCATCAGAAAAAGAAAAGAAAGAGAAAGAAGAGGTGCATGGTGTGTAAAACTAGTTAAGAGGGTGTGTATTGTATGTGTGTACCTTAGGAATTCAAGCACATGTGCACCGCTGCACCTTGAGAGGGAGAGAGGGGGTCGGTGATTCTTGAGGTATTGACCAAAGGTGTTCCAGTCACGGCGTTTCTGGTTCTCGTAGCGGCTGCTGCTGGTGATGGAGGTGGAACCAGCTGAGGAAGAGGTAGCACTAGTGGTTAGGCTGGTAGTGGTGCTATTGGCGATGAGGTTGCAGGTGTTGTCGGAGTTACATGTGTCTATAAAGTCTTGAATATTTGAATCCATGGCCCTCAGTGCTTGCTTTGCTTTGCAGATCCAAGGTTAATTGTTTTGATTTTCTCTGTGTGTCTGGGAACAGTTTATCTGGGTTGCTGTTCTAGGGTTCCCTAAGACAGTGACCAGAGTGAGGAGAGTGTGTGAGAGAGATGAAGGTTAATTGAGATAAACAATTACTATACTTATAGTTTGGATGTACAGTTGAGGAAATGTCCTTTTGTTTGAATAATTTCTTTTTTAATGTTTTTTTCCTTTTAGAAGTTACTGTAAATGAAAACAACAACCTTAAAGGGGAAAATTATTTTTAAAAAAATGAAAAAAGGAAAGGGAACAAAGTCTGATTAATTGTTGATTGGTGTTACAGACTTGATGGGGTTTTTTTTCTATTTTTTTATTCTATGGGAGAGAGGGAGAGAGAGAGAGAGAGAGAGAAATATTGGAGGAGAGAGGTGACACACATGTACCTGCAAATGGTGAAGCAAAAGAAGATTTATTGATGTTGAGAATGTGATGAGATTGATGGGAGTGAGTGGCCCGTTGGTCTTAGCTCTAGCAGCAAGTTGTAAGTATATGTGTTGAGCAAGGTCACAAGGGTAGGTGTTGGTGGTTTTTTTAGTAGCTTTGATTTCTGATAATGCTAAGGGATTGGGTTTTTTCCTTAAAAGGGTGGAGCAAACTCAAAATTTCATCGTGACTTGTTAATGGTAGTATTAATATTCTTTCTTGTGTTGTGTTAGGTAGGGGAGAGAGAGAGAGAGAAGAAGAAGAAGATGAAGTTATTAGGGCTTTGGAGGAAATTGGAAAGAAAGGTTGGACAGTAGGTTTGGATGGAGACAGGAAAAAGTTTGAAGGGGTAAAAATGAGGGAATAACATGATTCTGTTTCTTGACCCTGTAGCCTTGAATGACAGTTCCTTCTCAATTTACCCAAATACCCCTACCAGTTTACCCTTTTTAACCTTTTCTTTCTCTCAACAAAGATAAAACTTTAATTTCTGACACCACCTTTGTCCACTTCTCACCCTCATTTTATAAAACTTTTCAAACACAAACAAAAATTCAAATAAATGTTTTCAATTTACTCTTTAGCTATCTTACCAGCTAATCAAACACATCCTAATTGGTTCACACAAAAATCACGTTCGAACCCAACAAAAAATGCAGTCCAACCATCCACTCTTCTGCTTACTTTTAAATTTCATTCTGATACCATTTAGATGTCATGAGATGCATAAATCTCAACTAATTCAAAATGTTTAATCAAGTATTTTACTCCTCATTTCTAGCTTAAGAAAAAATATCACATATTTGAATATTTATCCATGTGTTGAAAAAAAATTACGAAATATAAAAGACTTAATAAAATATCAGAGGGTCTACTCTCAAAAATAATATTATAAAGTAAACTTGGATTCTATGAGATGATTAAGTTTCATATACTTGATACAATACTAAAGTAACTTACATTTTCTCCTTTGCTAGCAAACTTTTAATGACAGTTCTCTGAATGCATAATTGCTTTTCACATTCCCAATACAAATTAATTTCTTAACTCTAATATTTAGAATCAATTATAGTAAAATGTTGAAACTATAAATTTTTGTATTAAGAAAATGTGTTTCTTCTTAAAATATCAATGGTATTATTATATATAAGATTTAATGGTTTTTTTTCTTATTTATATATATATATATATATATATATATATATAATACCTTTAATTTTAAATAACCTTAATGTCGAGAATTGAAAAAAAAATAATCATAGTATGTTAGCTAGGTGAAGAACATAAGATAAGTAAACATGTACTTATTATATAAGACATATGCTTGTGTTAAAATTAAATAATGCAAAATTTAATTATTCACTATTGCCAGTGCTATTTTGATGCAATCACGTTTTCAGAAGTAAAAAGGAACATGCATGACAGTTGTTTTCTTCTTAGAAATTTATTTAAGAAGGGTGTATCTTGTGATATTAAAAGACAACAAATTTGATACATTATTTAGTGGAACGAATTTCGATAAGAGTCAAAATTTGGATTAATTTCATTGTCTTATAACCAAAATATTATATATTTTTATACATCATTTACTCTAATTACTCTCAAATGATATAAATATGTGTAGTCTTTTCATTTTTTTTTAAATTCTTATGATACATATTTTAAAATTCAAAGTAAAAAAATCTAGATATCAATTCTTTTTCTTTTTTTTTTTAAACCCTATAAGTAGTAATGTTAATTTGTACACAATTTTTAAAATCTATATTATTTTTTATGTAAATAATCATTTAAAATCCTCATTCAATTATATTCAAAACTTAAAATTATGTGAAGATTATTACTATTTTCTCCTTCACAAACACAAGTAAGTCTTGGTTAAATGAGATCGTGTTAATGTATTTGAAGAAAAACAAAGATGTTTTAATGTTTTTAGTTTTTTAACTTAATTAATGACGTGTTGAAAGAACCGCAAGAACTTTAGAAAGAATACAGGAGAGAAAGATTATTCATACTGTATTCTGTTTGGTGCAATAAATCTTAGAATTGGTATAAATATGAGAGCTAGACCCCTCATCCAAATGGGCCTGAATTAATGGGTTTGGCTTCAAAAATTCTCCAATATATCAGACAAAAAAAATTATAGACATAAAATAAAGTAATTTTTTTATACAAATGAACTTGTACAAACTTGATTTATAGGTTTAAAAAAATAATAATTATACTTTTAAAAATAAAAATATTTTAGCCATAAATATGTATTACAATTTATATATCAAAATATTATATCTAAATTTAAAATTAATTTAATTAATATAACTTAAATTTCAAACGGTTATATTTTATTTGTATTTATTTATTTATTTTTGTTCAGCATATCAAAATGACTAGTTGCACCAATACAGGATTAGATAAAAAAAAAGTTTTATTCTGAAAACCAACACAAATACATTGGATAATCCATCTTGTTGTTATATATTAGACATTAAAGAGATGAAATAACTATTCATAACAATATGTGGTTTAATTTTTTATAATAATTTTAATTTATCAATTTTACTCTTATTATTTTTTCATCATTACTTTTTTTAAAAAAAATTTTGTTATAAATTTTTTAGTATGACAACAATTATCACCTTGACACCTATATTAATAAGTTGTTTTGATGATATTTGTTAGTAATAATAAAAGTTAAGGATAACAAAATGGGTAGAATTCCACATTAGATTGAATTCCACAAAATGGGTAGAATTCCATATTTGTTATCATTACTGTTGTATTTTAGGTAAAGGAATGAATTATAGGTTTTGCATGAAGATTTTCAACCATGTAAAGAATACTTGAAATAGATGAGAATGATATACTTCATTATCTTTCTAAGATATTTAATACCAATAAGACTTCTATCATCATCAAATGACATGGTTTAAATCTGATTTCTCATAAAGACAAAAATTTATTTTAATTTTTGAAATACATAAGACAATTATAGATCAAAAACTTTAATGGTGCATAGAACACTTTAAACAAATTTCATGATTTTTAATAAAAATAAATTATTTTTAAAAATCATATTTATTTATAGATTATTATCCATGAATCTATATATGAAGATAAATTCACCATTATATACTAATTTTATCAATCTATTTATAAATAAATTCAATAATATATATATATATATATTATTGTCAAAAATCTGTATTCACATATATATTCAATATTACAAAGGAATTATTACTCACATTTCTATTTGTCTATTCGTCGATAAATTCAATATTAGATAAATTATTACCAACTAACAATAAAAAATAATACTAATATAAATAATATTAATAATAATGATAATAATATTAATATTATTAAATATTACTATTCATAATCTTAATATTATAAATAATATTAATATTAATTTAATATAGATCTATATATCTGGAAATATTAATATTATTATTAGTATTAATGTTTTATTAATATTACTAATAATGTAATTAATATTAACAATATTCTTATATATTTATTAGTGTTATTAATATTATTTTTAATGTTATTAATATTATTTGTATTATTAATATTATTAATAATTTTCATATTATCCGATATAGATTTGTGTGAGTAAATTTACTCCCGAATATATCCATGAGTAGTATTAAAAATATTATTTTTATTAATTCATTAATTTTAATTAATATTAATATTATTTTAAATATTTTTATGAGTATTATTAATATTATTTTTGATATTTTTAATATTATTATAAAAAAATTAATATTATTATTAGTTCCAATAGTAATATTATTATTAATATTAATATTTTTAATATTATGAATATTATTATAAATAATATTATATTTATAATTATTATTAATATTATTTTGAATATAATTGATATTATTATTATCTATATTTATATTATTAATATTAAAATTATTATTAATATTATTGTAAATATTATTTTGAATATAATTGATATTATTAATATTATTATCTAT
This sequence comes from Phaseolus vulgaris, assembly GCF_051622355.1. NCBI lineage: Eukaryota > Viridiplantae > Streptophyta > Magnoliopsida > Fabales > Fabaceae > Phaseolus > Phaseolus vulgaris. The sequence continues at coordinate 45,342,740 of NC_143498.1, read as the reverse complement.
ATTTATATTATTAATATTAAAATTATTATTAATAGTAATGTAAATATTATTTTGAATATAATTGATATTATTAATATTATTATTATTATTTAATATTATTAATATGTTATCCTTTTTTTTCTTTTTTCTTATTTTATTTTTCAAGAGTATCCACGTATCTTATTTATGTTTCATCTCATTTTATTGTTTTTATTTTATATTTATCTTTTTATCTTTTTAATTTTTTTATCATCTATTATTTTATTATATTTTACTTTATTTTTAATTGTCGGAACAAAATTAAGTGCAGACATTTTACCTTTAAAAGTGGAAGTTACACTTTGAACTCATATTCTAAAAGTGATATATATATATATATATATTTATTTATTTATTTATTTATTTATTTTTGAATTGTTAAGCTTTAAGTAAGTCATAATTAATTAGACTTGTTAAGGATTATCATAAACCACAAGCTTTTATGAACATAACATACACATTTATAGATTCAAGAAAATAGCTTCTTTTTTAAAAAAAATTATACCTTTCAAATTAAAACTATTATAGATTCTAAACACAACTTATTTAACAAAACAACTTCTTCTTCAAAAATATAACGAAAAAATTACTCTAACCATGATAAAAAAAAAGATAAAATTATTGAATTTTCTTTTTTATTGGGAAAGTATATTAAAATAAAATGAGATTTCATAACTATATTAAATAAAATTTTAAATGATACTTTTGTCTAACTCTTCACTTAAGAAAGGTTGTGCATTCTTTTTCCAAATGTAGGTACGTAAATAAAGAGTATAAGTGCCTTATTCAAACTCTATTCTTTGTCATCTTCAAGCTTGTGATTGGTTTGTTCAATGAATTCTTTGGTGATTAAAACAAATGGCTAAATAATTTGATTTATAAGTAGTCAACATATAGATCGTCTGCGTGAGGGTTTTATAAGAAGATATCTACTTTATTTAAGGATCTGAGAATCCGTGTACCTTATTATTATATTTTTCTCTTTTACTTATAAAAACAGTAATTTGATTTTTTTTAAAAACAAATTGAACCAGGCCAGATAATGAAAACAACATGTACTGCAATAATTTTTGAAAAAAAAAATTAACTATCTATAATGCGAAGCCATATATATTCTATCTGGAAAGAATATTTTATTTTAGTTTTTGAAAACATAATTTTGTATTATAAGCTAAAATATATTAAAATTTCCACCATCCCTGGCATTTTGATTTCTTATTAAAAAGGAAACAAGAAAGTCCAACTAACAAGCCACTGATTGATTGAATTATCCTTGCTATGACCACGTACTGTGTACTGTTACAGATTTATATTCATCACCATGCTCTCTGTTACTTCAATCACCACCATCTCTCTTATATTATTTCCAGTCAATACCCTAAATTTTACATGTTCATTATCCCTGTGAGTATCATCATATTCAGTAAAAAAAGATTAATGAACTCAGTATTGTATATTGTTAACAGTTAGATTGAATTGAGTGAGAGTAACTGGAAAAAAAAAATGAAGTACCTGTTAATAGTAATCACATTAACACAAGCATAACTTGTATGAAAACATTTGGCTGAATAAAGGGGCATTCATAGTTTCATATGATCCTTCTCATTTCATATTTTCTCCACTGCTTATAGTATTTTTTTTCTCTCTTTCCTTTGCATGTATTACAGTTCATCATGGTTTAATTGAGCAAATGGTTTTGTTTTGCCAGGACAAGCATCCTAGTGGGGCAATTAAATATTCCATAATGAGAGGGAATTCTTTGTCCTCGATTATTTTTTTAATTCGTCATGACAAAATCCGGTACTAGGATCTTAGACTGTTTTCTTGCCTTCCACACAATTTTATCAGAGTTATTATATAAATTCTTCTGTTCAATATTGTATTGGTTCATCTTCCTTCTCTTGTTCCCATCACAACAGTGCACTCACAATTTTTCTTTTCTTACTTACGTATATTCTTATCCTTCAAATGCAAAAATGTATGCCCTTGAGAAAAGAAAAACAACTAAGAAACATTATTTCAAAATTATGTGAGGGGACACCACATGTTTCATGATCATAGATTATCTCAATCACACCCGCCAAATAAGCTTTAGTGGGTGGACCATCCTAGTTAGTTGATATAAGAATTGGTATCTGATTTTTCAATTATATATATAAATTTAATGTCAAAGTAAATGTAACTTTCAAGCTTACTTGACAATTCATGAAGTGCCTTTCACATCATAAAATAGATAATCAATTCCATACAACACTTCATATAGTGTGTTGTTACTCGCACTTTTAAATTTAGTTCACATGGGATGAGAATCTGTGGTCAAATTACTAATGTTTTGAGTGGTACCAATCGTTATTGCTCAGCCACAAAAACCTACACGAATGCAATTTTATACAAACATTGCAGATACCCGCATCAATAGTTTTATCGGAGAGCGAGGGATTATTAGTAGAATCTTTTATATTTTGATATTTTTCTTCAGATTTTTCTACAAAAATTCATCAATGAGTTTTATGTATTTCTTTTTTTTTTTAAAGTTTCTTCAAAAATATTTACTGAAATTTTTTCATAAAATATGAAGCATTATAGTAATGGAGGAAGTTCTCTGGTGGTCAAACTTCAAGGCTGGATGACATTGTTCTGTCATGAATCTACTGTTATGAGTTGTGAGAAAATATAGCAGTAATTTGGTTGCAGCAAAAACAAAATTATATATTAAGAAACTATACAGTAACATCTATGTATGTTTGTCAATTTCACTCTTCTCGTGTTTGTGTGCGCCGAGATTATTGTTTGCTAAAGCAGAATTTCAAGCCCTATACATGTAGGGCATCACATTCATCCACTGTTTGGAATCTCCAATTTCCTTTGTTTCCTGTCTTTATAAGAGCTCAACATGATTTACTCACATCACTTACTTATATATATGAAAACTAAGCATCAAGGTAAAATATTATCTACTTCGTGTGGAGGTTATTGTCTCCATAAACTAAGCATCAACACACTTCTTTTAAGTCAATATTTGAATATCTAAAATATAAAGTTTACAAAACTCGATGACTATAAATAGGTTTAAGAAGTTAATAAACTTTAATATCATCGTAAGATTTAACTTTACATATTGTCAATATTGAAAAACTAGTCCATGAATTACCTCCAATTAGTCACGTAATTAAGTAATTGATATGTAATCCCCAACACTATTCTCTAACCTATGTCCCTTTGGAAATTTGGCACTGCTTCTGATGCAGCAATGGAGGATTGAAGAATGGATATCGATGTGCATTATGAGTGAAAGTATAAGTGACAGTTTAATTGTAAAGAGAGACGCATACATGGGATATGTATGGATTCAACATGAAACTAATGTCAACATAGTACAGATATGACTAAGTGACAACATAAATTTATCTAGTATTTATACTCCAATACGCAACTTTAGATGTTCGATAAGTATAAACATGATACAATATTATTATTTTATCGCATTTATATTGTCATAGAAATTGATATATATATGATATTGTTTTCATATCCAGAATATGTGTAGTTGGTACGTAGCAGGTGGAGGAAAGGTTCGTAAATTTGATGGCAATGAATAAGGGTTCAGTTTATTGATATTTTTGTCACAGTGGTGTTAGAATATGGTAGGTAAACCATTGATTATTCATAATTGAAGTAATCAGGGTGTTTGGTCATTCATTATTTGGAGGGGAAGCAGGATTTCATGATGTTGTGAGTTGAGATAACAGTGAACAGAATGAAGACCGTGTTTTCACTGCACTTGGCAGTACCAGTGATGGAACTTGAAGTACAATTTCAACCTAAGGACATGAATTTTTGCATATAAAGTTTAGTACCAATTTTTTGTAAATAATTTAGGTGAAGTAAATGAAGATTGTAATGGGTAACAGTTTGATTTGATTTGGAGACAGAGAAAGGGTTTTATGAGAAAAGGTAATGGGCTTGAGTGGACCCAATTTTAGTTATGTGATAGTACTAAGGATTCAGGGACTTAACTACAAATAGGACTCAGCTAGCCATGCTGTTGTGTACCCACAGAACAATAATACAGATCATAGACAGCTGGTTTATTCATGTTCCATAAGCAAGCAACAAGCACTCTAATTGCTGTCTAATTAAATGAATTCTTCGACTTCTTGCCACCTCCTTCACCTCTTCAACTATTGCAACATCACTCCCCAAAAGCTTATCAATTGGTTTTCCTTTTTCTTTCATATCTGGTGTACGGAATCTTTAGCATCTGGTTTCTTTAATAATTAATATTACTTTAAATGACTCACATTCAATACTTTGTACAACAATTAAAAATATTAAGTATTTTCAGTTCAAAATATATCCTTTAGAATATGTATGGTTGTTTATCTTAATCAGATATGCTTGTCTGAAAGATTTATTAGGAAAACTTTTGATATAAAGAAACTATATAAATTTAAGATTCTTCATTCACTCTCTAATTCCATCACTAAGATAAATCATCGCATCAGATATCATTGTTGAATATTTGGAGGGGATGCATAGAAGATTTTGACACTAATGAGCTATTAAGTCAATCCATATAAAAGACTATGATACCACCTTTTACCAAAATCCTAAAGACAATGACTTTGTGGGTTTTTCCTTATATGTTTATGAACTTTCTCATTTCTATTTAATGTGAAACTCAAACTCATGCTTAGATTCCTAACAATCTTCTCTTCTGCTCCATTTGGTTCTCAAAGTATACGTAGGTTCTTCTCTTGTGTTTAGTATAGTTTTACTTTATTAAAAAATTTCAAATTTACATGACATTTTACCTTAACATTATACTCTCTATAGTTTTTAAATATATTTTTATGGTATTGGAATAATGATTAGTTTGTTGAAAGTATTAGTATAGGATTTAGAGATATCCTGCCCCACTACTTTTGCGAAATTCGTATTTTAAGTATTATTCTACTGATATTTTGAAAAAATTATATGTAATTTTAAAATTATCAAACTCAAATGAGTTTCATCATCTCGTAAACTTGGAGGAGAACTTTATACTAAAAACTATATTATCCAAAATACTATGCTCGATGACCAAACATGGGAGTCCTCACGGTTGAATTTCATAAGTGTAAAGTACGATGAAGTAAAGAAGAACGTAATATCAGTCGATTCCTTTATAGTGTTATTAAAATTTATAATAAATATGTTTAAATGTTTAAGCTAAAATTAAGAAGATGGTCTTGGTGTTAAAGATTTAAAAACTATTTAGTATGAGTTTGGTAACTAAATGGAAATGGAGATTAGAAAATGAATTAAAGAGTTTATTGGAAGATATAATTGAATAAAAAATGGATAGGAGAAACATGATGAATACGAGTAAAATAAAAAAAGTAATCAAGATGATCGAAAGAGATTTGAAATATTATATAGGGAGGGAACTATAAGGGATTTTTTTAAAAGGAGAATATTGGTTGGAGTATAGGAGGGGAAATAATAAGGTTTTGAGAAGACAAGTAATGTGATGAAGTATCATTCTCCCAAAGATTTCCTCTAATATGTAGGAATACAAAATCCAAAAACATAAAACTCGATGAAGTAGGATATTGGCAAAACAAGTGATAATGATATCTTGAGTGGAGGAAGAATTGGTTTGAGTGAGAAATACCCCAAGTGAGTACATTTATGCAAGAATTCATGGGCAAAACTCTAAACATGAAGATAAAATATAAGGTTTTGGGAAGACAAGTGATGTGGTAAAGTATCATTCTCCCAAAGGTTTCCTCAAATGTATGGGAATAGAAAATCCAAAAACATAAAACTCAAGAAGTAGGATATTAACAAAACAAGTGGGAATGATATCTTGAGTGGAGGAAGAATTCGTTTGAGTGAGAAATATTCCTAGTGAGGATATTGATGCAAGAATTAATGGCACAACTCTAAACATGAAGAAAGAATATATGCGGGTATGGAAGAATTGTGAAACTCAAGTATACATGGTCAAATTAACATACAATTTTATTTTTTTTTTGCATGGAGAGTAATTTTAGACCATGTGCTAAATAACTAAATGTGGGATATTTGGCCAATATGATCATAAACTAAGGAGTATGAGAGTAGGATCAAAGTCCAATTTCACAACTATATTACACTTGTTTAAAGGAACTCAAAAGGGACAATAATGATAGTAGCACAAGGAACAAGGAAGTGGGTAGACAAGTTTAGGAAAACAACAATGGTGGAACTCTAGGGAATTGAAAGTTGGTTTTATTACAAAGTGGACTTTAAGCCTAACTCAACCCCATAAAACCGGCTCAATGAGGTGAGGTTTGCACCCACTTATATACAATGAATTGTCCTCATCTCTAGTCGATGTGGAATCTCCAACACACTCCCCTCATGCCGAGAGTGACAACTCGTGTGTGGGATAACATATTATGGGTGGTCCGATAACAGCCCAATAGCGGGTGACACGATAGGCCCAACACAAACACTTGCTATGATAGGCTTGAAATGGATTTGATATCATATTAAGAAGTGGACTTTAAGCCTAACTCAACCCCATAAAACCGACTCAATGAGGTGAGGTTTGCACCCACTTATATACAATGAATTGTTCTCATCTCTAGTCGATGTGAGATCTCCAACATGTTTTTCTTTTTTTGTAGGAACAAGTTTATCAAACCTCAAAGGTAGAGATGATAAAGAACCTAATTATGATGACAAATTAATTCAATCCTATCAAGATAGAGTAGACAAAGAATGGAATGTTAAAGCATTGTTGGGTGCATCAAGTGCATGAAAAAATAGAACATTATAACACATTATTCCAATAGAAATAAGTGTTAATACAAAAGATGAGGTTGTTAAGGATAAAATGACATAAAAGAGGAGAAAAGACCATCATGCTAACTTGTCAGACAAAGATATTCGTAGTCATGGTCATCCACTACATGAAAATCATTAAAAGAAAACTAATTCTAGAGACCAAAACAAATAGTTATTATTTGAGTAAGTTAGAGACCATTTTATAAACTAAAAAAATTGTTGGTATCTAAATTAGTTTTTATTATTAATAAAATTTTATAAAATAGTTTATAAATTGGTATCTAACCCTTAACTACTAATATTTTAGCTATTACTACTTTATATTCTAAGTTAGTCTCTATTAGTTTTTTAGAGACCAATTTAGAATATAAAATACTAGTAACTATAACCTAGGTAGCTAATTTAGATACTAATTTATAAATTATTTTATAAATTTTTATTAATAATAGAAATCACTTTAGATACTAATAGTGAATATAATGATTAATTATTTTTTGTCTCTAAATTTGGTTGATATTTATTGATTTTTTTTGTAGTGCATCTTGTAATCATCACTGAAATGGAATTGGCAATGGAAGACTAGAAAGATCAAGACAATAATATACATTTGAGCTACATCATTTGAAAGATTGGGATTATAAAGGCATCATACCTACAAACACTATATGATATAACATATGAATAACAATGATAGGACAACAAGAACCCCTAACAACCAAAGCTGAACTATCTTTGCCTTGATGAAGATTTTCCCAATAGTTGTATTAGGAAAGGAAGAATAACAAGAATCAAGGAAAGAAGGGTGGTAAGATGTTTATGATAAGGTTTGATTTTGTTAGAGTATAGGACATATTTTGACTGGTATAAAATTAGACTGTCAATTCTTTTATTTTGTATTTTTAGGTTTGGTTATCTATTGGGATGTCCTACTTCATCTAATTTGTTGAACTCTGAACCAATTTGCATAAATTTATTGTAATATTGATGTGTTTATACATATACTACAAGAAAATTATTAAATAAAAACTAATTTTAGAAACAAAAAATAATCAGTTTGTCATGTAAAACCAATTTCGCGTAAAAGTACAAGATCGAAAAACATGTTTAATCCTTATTTTTATTTTTTTACTTCGTCCTCTTCTCCTTGGGAATTGATAAATATATTCTTTTAAGAGATATTTAGATTAGGAAATATTTTTTTATTGCTTTTAAATTTTTTCATAAAAAGTAAAAAATAAAATTTCACTGCAAGAAAATCACTAAATAGAAATCAATTTTAGAGACAAAAAATAATTAGTTGTTATAGTGACTAAATTAGAAACTATTTATGAGACTAAAAAAATTATTGATTTCTAAATTAGTTTATATTATTGATAAATAATTTCTAAATTGGTATCTAATTATCTATCAAAGTTTTAATTACCAATTATTTAGATTCTAAATTTGGTAGCAAAAACCTTGGTAGCTTACTAGATACCAATTTAGAAACTATTTATTAATAATAAAAATTAATTTAGAAACCAATGTTTTTTTAGTCCGTAAGATGTTCTTTAATTTAATTAATATAACAACTAATTATTTTTAGTTTCTAAAATTGATTTTTATTCAATGATTTTCTGATAGTGTTTTCTAATATTAAATAAGACATAAACTATTTCTTATTTTTTTTAACCAAATAAAGTTGAAGAAAGTTAGAAGAGGAAAAAGTAGTGGCTTAATTTAAAATTTTGAAACTTAAAACCTTAAATGTCATAGATATTTTGAAACAAGAAGTATCCAAAAGATTTTGAAGAAAGAAAGTAGGTAAGAAGAAGAAAAGATGAAAATGATATGTATAAAGATAATGGATTCAACTTTTCTCTGCTTTAAAACTTGTTTAAGTGGCTTCCCATCCCTCAAAAAAAAAACTTGTATAAGTGGAAATTTATATTTATATGCATCAAAGTCAAAAATTAAAAAAAAAATCTATGAATAGTTAATTTATTAGACACAAGATATTAAGAATAAACTCCACCTACAAGAAAAGTTTTTTGTTTGATAAAACACAACTATAAAATGGATATTATCTCTCTTAACGAATGATTATTTTAATAAACATCACTAAGATGAAGTCTTAGCAAGTTAAACAAACTCAACTATCAATAAATTATTAGAAAAAACTTTGTGGATGGAAATATTATATTTTACTTTTTAATTAACAAAGCTGACTTATATTTTTATGATTTTAATTAATAATAAAATATATTAAAAATGTCATTCTAACTTTTTACTAGTGGGAAATCTTGCTTTTCTTTTAGCATCAATGCCTTCATTGCTTGTAAAGTATAGTTAGTTTAAGTGCATTGAATGAGTAGATTTCTAATTTTTAATTGACCATACTTTAGGTAAATTCCCATCCAAATTGAATGATCAAAGCTTGTGCATATGAAGCAAATCCATACTCATTATTTTGATGTTTCTCTTTTATCAAAGAAAAGCAAAGAAGAATATGTTTGTTGTGATTTTCAACTGAGATTTTTCTTGAACATGTTTTTCAAAGATTTTCAAATAATACATGGAATATATTCCTAAGGTTAAGATTTGTGAAAACATTGTGCTTGTCAAAGCAAAGTGACACATTAATTTCTAATGAAAGCGATATACATAATGCTACAGTTTTTTTCTTTTTTCTTTTTTCCTTAGCTTTTACAGTGGCATTTAAATTTAAAGTAAAGTTTTGCATTAGTGTAAATTGTGTTTAACCATTAGATTTTTGTTTCCCCACATTAGGGAAGGATTGGTTGAACACATTGAATAACTTTAAAGTTCTTGGAACAAAATTTGCACATCTTGGTGACCTAGTAATTCACTTCAGAGTATTAATGGTGTCAATTTTATTTGTTTCCTTTTACTTAAATGATGCCTTATTGAACAAAAAATATCAGAAGTCCAATCAAGTTTTGATCGTAATCATAAATAATCCAATAGTTGATGCATATACATATAACATTATGTTAAAACTATCTTATCTGTTTTTTATAAGTTTTATTATTTTTTTATAGACAATTCATAGAAAATAAACTTTTGTTATATGTCAACATGTAAGAAATTAATAATGACTCACTGAAACTGTACATCCAAATCAAAATTTTATGCATTTTAGTTATGTTTAAAAAAAAATCTGTTAAAATATATAATAATATAATAGATCACTAAAAAAATTATAAAATAGAAACTAATTTTAGAGATAAAAAATAATTAGTTGTTATAGTGATTAAATTAAAGACTATTTTAGGTACTAAATAAATTTTTGAATTTTAAATTAATTTTTATTATTATTAAATAGTTTTTAAGTCAGGTATCTAATTAGCAATCAAAGTTTTTGCTACCAAATTTAGAATCTAAATAATTGGTAGTCAAAACTTTGGTAGCTAATTAGATACCAATTTAAAAACTATTTAACAATAATATAAATCACTTTTTTTTTATTTATAAAATGATATCTAATTTAGTTACTATTACAACTAATTATTTCTCTAAAAATTGGTTTCTATTGGATGATTTTCTTGTAGTGATCTCACTACACAAAAATTATTAAATAAAAATTAATTTTAAAAATAAAATAATTAATTATCATATTAAATAATATTTTATAAACTAAAAATTATTAATATTTAAATTAATTTTATTATTAATAAATTTATTAACTAATTTTTAAATTAATATCTAATTTTTAATAATTTTAAAATATTATTAATATTTTAGTTGTCCACTAACTACTCTATATTATAAAGTTAATAACTGAAAGTTTACTAATCTATAAATTAATTTATAAATTTTATTAATAATAAAAAATACATTAAATACTAATAATAACTTTTTATTTTTAAATAATATCTAATTTAATCATTATAGGATTATATATTAAATTAATACAAATCGGTCGTCTATTTTTAATGTAACGTCAAATTTATATATATAATAAAAAAATTTAAGAAAAAATAATTAAAACTATTATTTATTAAATAATATTATTTATTATTTCACAATAATAAATATTAAAAAATAACTAAAGGTACCAGCCTTCACGGGTCAGTTTTTTCTTTTTACAGTAAATTGCACTTCACGGATCTGTTGGTTTGGTAATTACATGCGTTGTAAAGGGTTAAATGGGTAATTAAAATGACAATACATAGTTCCACATCTTCTCTTCATTTCATGTTATATTTTAACTTTTCAAAATTTGTCTACAAATAATCTTAAATAACCTAAGTTAAATATATATTATCCTCATAAATCATCTCAAATTAATCCTCTAAATAATAATTTATAATTAATTTTTATAAATTAAATTAACTTACCATAAATTCAAAAAAAAATTGAGAATTTTATCACATAAATAATTATACCAATATTTTTAATTTATGCAAAAAATCTTTTACTTCTTTTATTAGCATTTTTGAAAAAAATTATCTTATGGAAACTGGTGCCAATGAATACCCAAATGGTCATGAATAAGGTGTCATTGATCTTCAACTCATTTTCAAGATTTGTCCGTGATGTCATTTATTTTTGTTATGAAGAAGATTCACAGAACTACCTAAACAATTATTTTTACAAAACTATTAATAACACACTCTTTTGATACACTCTTTCGAACCAATTAAAATAACATGTTGGAGAAATAATCTTATTATCTTGCATTATGACGTGGTTCAAGATTCACATCACACACAAATTTATATGAAAAAAAAAATTAGATTTTAAAATTAATGACTAAAATTTTAATAACTAATTATATTTAAAATTTATTTAATTAAAATAAAAGCTTCTTAATTTCTAAAAATATATATAATTTATTCAATATAATAATTAATAATTTTTTTATCTTTAAAATTAGTTTTTATTAAATTATTTTCTTATAATATATTTAAATATGATATCACATACAAATAATACATATGCTTTCAACAAGAAAAATAAGAAAAAAAAAATCTGAGAAAAAAAGAAAAACCTACTCAAAACTAAAAATTATCCGTTGAGATTGTCAAATAATCCTTTTGCTTTAATTTATGTACTTTGATAAAAAAAGAATAAGATACGACTTTTAAAACTCCCGACAAAATATTTTAAATAAATGGAGAATGAGTTTGTTTTATATTATATACAAATTTGATAACATTTAATAATAAAATATTTTTTTTTTATCTTACAAAATAAATTTAATATCTATTTATTTTTTAATTATAATTTTTAAATTTATGAATATGTGAAAGTTTTTTATTTTAAAATAAAAACTCGTTAAATTTGTAAGGTAATATTTTACACCTTTAAAAAAATTCAAATTTTTCTAACAACCCTCTCATCACTTAAAAACTCTCCTAAACATTCTTCACATATCTACTCTAACATACTCTAATCCAAACATCATCACTTTCTTCTCACTTTCCTCTCACATCCTCTTACATTCAATTCCTCAAATCCCCCACACATTCCCTTCCTAATCCAAACACACCCTTAGATTGTATTTGAATTGTGAAAGAGATTTCAGTAAGTGGATTTGTAGTGATTTGATAGAAAAATGTAAAGAAAGTGAGGTTGTGAAATTTTTGTTTATTGAAGTTTGTGAGTGATATGATGATTGAAAAGATATTTTTAATTTTTTTAAAATTTGTAAAATATAAATTTACAAATTTACCCTTATCTTTAAAATATTTTAATAATAAAATATAAAATATTTTTTTATAAATCCGAACTAATTAAAATTTTATAATTTTTATTCAAAATACCATTAAATAATTATTTTCAAACAAATTACTTAACATATAAAAAATTATCATAAAAATAAAATTTTCAGTTTTAAAGTTAGGAATGCAATAAATTTTAAAAACTTTTATTTCAACTTCAAATAAATTTTGATGTACAGAACATAATTTTATTTTATTTAATAATTTTATTTTTATTATAAATACATATACGAAATATGCTCTTAAAATAAAATCAAAATTTATTTTTATTGTTATTGTTAATATTATTATTTAATAAATTTATTTTAATTATTATTAAATATTTTATTTATATTTATATTTATTTTATTATTATTTTTTATAATGTATTATTATTATTATTTAAAAGTGTATTTTAATTACTATTATTATTTATAACTTTATTATTATTTTTATATATTATTACTATTCTAACCTTATGTAAATTAAGGTAATTTGATCTTATGTAAATTTTGACTACAATAAAATCATAAAATAAAAATTTATTTTAGAGACAAAAAATAATTAGTTACTATAGTGATTAAATTAAAAACTAAAAAAAAATTGGTTTTTAAATTAGTTTTTATTATTGTTAAATGGTTTCTAAATTGGTATCTAATTAGCTACCAATGTTTTTGCTAATAAATTTAGAATCTAAATAATTGATAGTTAAAACCTTTGTAATTAATTAGATATCAATTTAGAAACTATTATATAAAAAGATTATAATAGACATATACAATGATATTATATTTTTCTTCGTCTCATTTTCTCCAAATAGACTCATTCATTTTTTAAAAATCCAACTCAAAATCAGTTTTAGCCTTGTTGGGCCCGTTTCTGTGTATTCATATGTTTTCGGCCCATGTTATTTCACAACCTTTTTCTCGTTTGCTATTAGCACCGTCTGCCTTTTTAAATGCAAGAAAACTAACAGTGTCCGAGTCTTTGCAAGTGCCTTTAATTCAGCCAGCTTAAGCATACTCAAATGCGCATGTTGTTCAACTTGCTGGTCCTCACCATGTTCATCGTTATAGAATTGTTCAGAATCAAGAGAATCATCATTTCACATGTCTGCAATCCCCACTTCGGAGAAGAAGAGTTGAGACTGATGTGAAGATCATTAAGAAGGTAGATCGGCCATTGTAATGCAGAAGTTATGGTGACAAGCATCTGATGCTTAACTTCAACGATAAGCGTGAAACTGTGCTATGTTTTTTGTTTTTTAAGATATTAAAGATTCTCTAAGAAAAATGTAGAACCCATTGAAACATTTTAGTTGAATAATAGAATCAACATGAAAGAATATAACTTGAGGTGATGATGCCTTAATGTATCTCAAACCCCTTTGAATAGCTTGATGATGGTGAATAGAAGGGGATTGAACAAACTGACAATGAAGATATCTGGTTTGATGTTGGTTAATTAGAGTAATATAATAATACGACTCTGATAAAGATTTTAGCATACTTTCTGTTAAGGTGTTTTAATGTATGTTATTCCAATCTTATCATAAAATTCTTGTCCGTTATTAGTTGTAATAATTTTGATAGTTTTATTAAATTGATTTTGAATTAGAATAACAAAATTATGCAAGAGATTTCTAGTTTCATTCTTGTTTTTCATAGTTTTATGAGATAGATCTATGTATATTTAGTATGATCATATTCAGTAGTAAGGAAATACTTGTGAGAATGTATACAAATAATGATAAAAGGTCCCTATATATTAACGTCTATTAAGTCAAACACAATTTTAGTAGATGGTTTGCATAATGGAAAATGCAATCTATATTGTTTTGCTAAATGACATAAATCACATATTTTGATTTCTATCTTTGGAGTTTTTATAAGTATATTCTAAAAATTTAATGAATCATTCATAGATTGAAAGTATTTATATATCTTAGAATAATCCAAAAATACTTTTGACTTATTGAATTGGAAACCAATTTTGTATTTTTAACTAAAAATATGAAGGTGCAGGAAAAAACTACGGAGGTGGAGAAAGAAATTGCCCAAAAGTATGCATAAGGCCCAAAAGATAAAAAAGATGAAGGTAAAAAAAGCCCAAGAGATCAGGATCTTTCTCTATAATCACATTACTCAAGGGGGGATGCATTTTCATCAGAAGAAAGAAGTTCATACTTTAACCCAGGATGTTTGTTTCTTGAGATTCATTATTTAGAGTACCATCCAAATCACAAAATTTGTTTTTAACACTTTCTCTATTTTTCCACTTCATTCAAATCATAAATTGTAGAGGATTTTTCCTTTAATTTAGAAAAGAGAAAAGTAAACGTAAGTTAACTTTTTTAATAAAAACACTAACTTATAAAAATAATTGACTTTTGATAAAATAATTTTTAATTCATAATTAGATGTTAGATAGTAAATTTATAACTTATAAATTCTGAACTTAGGCTAAAGATGTTTAACTGATCTAGTTACAAAAGAAAATAATTACACAGTTTTATTATAAAAGTAAAATTTTTGTTTTTAGATAAATATATATTATTATATAGTTATAATTTTATATTTTTTAAATAATTTTTTTTTTAAAAAGTTAGTGTTTCTATTTATTTTTCAAAATTGTATATGCTTTTTAATTTGGATAAATTATTTTATGATAAAATAGTCCTTTTCTAATTTGTATTTTTTATTCAAGTTAGTAGCACTATTTTTAAAGTTATCAATTAGGTCTCACATCTTTAGTTAAAAATAATCAATGTTTTTTTTAATTATTCTTAATGGCTTTAAGAAAGTGACCATATGGTACAACACGATAGGGACAAGACAATTAAAGAAATTTTCGTAGTGCATCTCCTCCTTAAGTAATTAGGTTTCGATACAAAATCATCCTCTAAGACAATTTTTTAATGTAATAATAGTAATATGTGTATATTTTTATCCAATATTATATATTATAAGTATCTCACATACAATAAGAAATTGATCAACTATGAAAAGATGACGAGAGTGTGAAAAAGGGATGAAGAAGAAAATTTATATCTTTGTAAAGTTGAAAACAATAATAATAGGTAAAATTTATAAATGATAAAAAATATATATTAAAATACAAATAATAAAATACCAAATAATACATTGAGTAAGGTATGTTGTGTATGATGTAATCCATAGATATGCAAAGTGAATACTTAAGTGACCTAGATTATCCTATTCACTCTTTTTTTAACATAAAAGAGAGGATTTTTTTTTTATGAAATAAGTATAATTTTTTTAAAATTTATCAAAATACACAAACTTTAAAAAAAATTATAAAAATAGAGAAGTCATATAACTTTAAAATAAGAAATCGTAATTTTAAAATATGATTTGTGCATTAAAATAGAGATGATATTTTAATTAGATAAATTTAATTTTTTATTTTTTATTTATTTGTTTTTAATGAAGTCGTATGCGTAGTGTATGAATTTTCTTTGTAAAAGTCGTGTATCTTTTCAATTTTTTTAAGGAATGATAAGAATGATTACGAGCCTTGTTATCATAAAGCAAAGAGGCAAATGAATTTCTCTGTTTTGTATTTTTTAAGTTTTAAGAACTTTATGTCCTTTATTTTTTACACTTTTTCTCATTCTTTTCAATAACTTTAATGTGTTTTTTATTCAAAATAAATTAATTTTAACAAATTTATACAAAAAGAAATTTTATTCTCATTTTAATTCTTAAACTAATTTTGTTTATTATTCACCTTAAGAATTTGATCTACACTCGAATATGTGAAATAGTATCCTTCTCTTTTTTAAAAAAAAAAATTTGAAAAGAAGGAAGAAAAATAAAACCTAGTACTATTTCGAAGGTATTTTTAGTTTATTTTCAGAATTAAAGTGAAAATACGTTTATTTGGGTTAACGGAGGGTTTATTTTGAGAAAAAAAATCCTTTATCTCATTTTCCTCTTTTATATTTGAAAACATAGATTCTACAGTGTTATTTTATAATTATATATATAATTTTTTATTATATATTATATAAAAACACTGCATTAAAATTATGTTGTAATAAAAAAGTTTGATCAAAGAGAATTGTGGGTAATTAATTTTTTAATTTTCTTTTCACACATGTTATCTTTGTTTTATTCTATTCTATTTTAAGTTGTTTTTGTTTATTTTATTTTTCATAGTGATATATTTTATTATGAATTTTTGTATTATTATTTAAAAATATTATTAAAAAGAAAAAAAAATTATAGAGACATGTGTCGTATGAATGAGATGATCTGAATGAAGAGCTAACGTATAAAGGAAGGCATTTAATGTTAAAAATGATAAGTAAATAGGAATTGATGTGACCCACAAATCCGAGTGTAGGGCATTGAAAAAGTATGTGAGGGAGCAGTGGAAGCAAATTCAACCCTTTCTTTCAATCACTGTATTCAGAACACCACACACCCTCCTTTTCTCTCTCGTCTCTTCTGCACTTTATAATCATCATCTTTTCACTCTCCACATCCATTCTAGGGTTCCCAAAACCAACAAAAAAGGCATAATTAATCCATGGAGCGCTTGAAGCTGGCGCAACTGGGGGAGAGGCTCAAGACGGGTGGGGCCCAGATGGGGCGAATGGTCAGCGGCAAGGTCAAGGAAATGCTGCAGGCTCCCACGCCGGAGTCCAAGATGGTCGACGAGGCCACGCTTGAAACCATGGAGGCTCCTAATTGGGGCATCAATCTCAGGATATGTGCCATGATCAACGCCGACCAATTTAACGGCTCCGAGGTCGTTAAGGCCATCAAGAGGAAGATCAACCACAAGAGCCCTGTCGTTCAGACTCTTAGCCTCGACCTCTTGGAAGCCTGCGCCATGAACTGCGACAAGGTCTTCTCCGAAATCGCTTCCGAGAAGCTTCTTGATGACCTTGTTCGCTTCATTGATAACCCGCAGGCCCACCACGACACTCGACGTCGGGCTTTCCAGTTGATTCGGGCCTGGGGCGACTCCGAGGATCTTGCTTATCTTCCCGTCTTTCGTCAAACTTATATGGTCAGTTCCTTTTTCCTTCTTTTGACTACCCCTAAATAAATCATCACTTTCGTTCCTGAAATTTTCTTATTTATCTTAGTTAGGCCCTTAAGTTACACAGGTAATATTTAAGAATTAGAAATTCTGCTGTATAGTATCCATGTATTGAATAATCCTTCTTTCAAATTGGTTTCTGAAAGGCACTCAAATATATCAACACGGAGACTGAATTATTATTAAGTTTATGGATATTCAATACTGTTGGAATTGTGGTTTTCTTGGATTTCATAAATAAATTACACTGATGTCTTGAACTTGTTGAGATGGTATATAATCCTGTTTTTTTTATCACTTACAACAATCTTCCTTGTAAGATACACTGTATACAGTATCTTTTTTAACAATTAAGATTAGTTGGTGTAATAGCAGGAAAAAAAATATTGGCCAAAATTTGACAAAATTTAAGTGTGATTTATTTATTTTTATTGTTTTTTTGTTGTCTTGTTTCATTTGACACTCTTGTCTTTCCGCTCTCTATTATGTTTTGTCTTTTTCATTATTTGTTTTTGGTACTCACTTGATTTTTATTGCTGTATTTAGCTTCTAGACATTGTTTGCAAAAGTGTATGATGCAAAAAATACCCAAGTGAAAGTGGAAATTTTGTCTTTTACGAACTACTGATTTTGATATGCGATACTGTATTGGGGTTTCATGTTCTCACTTATTTTCTACGCTTTTAATCAAATGCTTTCCATTTTACACTTTTTCTGTGATAGATTCTTTCGTTTCCTTCACTTTTCACATTAATTTGAATTCTATATCCTCTCTGGTTGATGGCAGAGTTTGAAAGGAAGGGATGGTCCACTTGACATGGCGGGAGGAAATTCACCACCTATTCCGTATGCCTCAGAGTCACATGCAAATCAATATCCTGTAGATCCCCCTGAAAGATACCCAATTCCTGAAGCTGAACTAGATATGGATGATCCCGCGGCTTTCTCTTCGACTTACCAACACATATCAGTTGAGGAGAAGAAAGAGCATCTTGTGGTTGCTCGGAATAGTCTCGAATTGCTCTCTAGCATATTGAATTCTGAGGCTGAGCCAAAACCTTTGAAGGTATTTTGATAATAAATAAAAGGCAACATTACCAAAATAATGAATTGGTGTTTGTATAATTTTATTAATTGAGCTAATGAGAGTACTGCACTTCTTCTTTACTCCTCAATGCTATCCATTTACCGTTAGATAATTGCCTGCAGGAAGATTTAACTGTGAGCTTGTTGGGTAAGTGCAAGCAATCACTCTCTATCATCAAGGGGATTGTGGAAAGCACTACAAATGATGAAGCAACGCTTTTTGAGGCTTTATATCTCAATGATGAGCTTCAGCAGGTAGTTTCTAACTATGAGGAGTTAGAAGCTGCTCAAATGTCTGGGACACAACAACCTCAAAATGCTGAACCCGCCAAGCATGATGCGGAAGCTGTTCAAAATCCCAATGAAGTACCTGCAAAGTTTGAAATTGATGAATCAGAAGAATCTGAAGCTGATCAGAATCTGGATCGAAAGGTGCCCCAAAAATCTAACACTCTTGAAGTCAATGCAACTGAGGCTGAGGGGAATGATGTTGCTGAAACTAAAATAGTTAATGACACAAAGGACAAGAACGGTGAATCTAGCTTCAAGCGAGATGCTGAATGAGGGAAGCATTGTTGGCACGAATCTTCTAGCATTTTATTGTTGTCTTTGTTCATATCGTGTAATAAGCTGTAGTCCAATCTTGTGAGGGTGATTTACATTGCTCAGATATGTAATGGGCAGGAGTTTCATCCCGAGGATTGTGATATTTAATCCTTGTGAGATCAGGCTAGTTCATAATGTTAATGTAGTTTGCACATTTTGATTCGCTTCATGTTAGTTAATGGTGGATCTGTGTGTCTTTATTTTATTCGACACGTTGATTACATAGAAACAATATTGGAAAAAATTATTCTAATCGAGCACACTTATAAACAGATGCATTTTTCTTTGGGACGTATAGCAACGGATTTTGGAAGTTATATTATCATATTTGTCTTTCAGGATCATGACTAAAACAAAACATAGCTGTTGTTATTTTTTTGAAGATTCACAAGATAGATTTAGTCGCTTGAGAATTGAAAATTTGAAACTATTATGAAGAATTTAATCGTTTGGGTTTTGTCACTTGCAAATTTATTTTTAACACTGAATCCTATTTCTAACTTCTTAGCATGGGGGCAAGAGAGGTCCCATTAGCCAAGAATATTTACTATATCCCCTAACGAGTGAGTGTGTGTATGTGTGTTTAGTTATACTTCACAGGGCCAAATTTGAATTGCTTTTCTGATGGTACTCGGTAGATGCCTTCCTTATCCACAGTCCATGTTTTAATTGTACCTTGACTAACTGATATAGAAATCATGTTTTCTCATTCGGTGCTTTTGAGTAGCATGTTCTGTTCGGTGGATTCACTTGGCGCAATCACATTAAAAGAATAAGGTGATGTTCACGCAATGAGTTTGGAGGTTTTCAATGCCTTTATCAATTGAAAACTTTGGCTCTTAAGCGGTTCATTTGTTTCTGTTAAACACCTCAATCTGTGTTGTGGCACGAGCAATTGTTGATGACGACAACGTCAATCAGCGCAAGCAAAGTTAATCCAAGCGTGCTGCATTCTCGTGATTTATTTATTTGCTAGCGAATTGAAACGTGAATCCGCAAAGCAGCTCGTTGACAAAGCATTTGGATTGACAAACACTCCAACCACTTTTCAAAGTTTGATGAATTAAATTTTTGCTGCTTGTTTAAGGAGGTTTGTCTTGGTGTTTTTGCCTGATATTCTTGTGTCATGAAACTAAAAATATGTAACCTATGTTTACTATATACACTTTGCATATAATTTGGTGTTCATATGACTGAAATTAAAAAACAAAGGTTCTTAATAGTTTGCATTGATCAAATTTGCGTTGTTATAAGGTGATGGCAAGGAATCATTACTTCTAAAAATCTACAAGAGGCTGCTGATGAAACTGACGAGAAACCATGAAAATTTCAACTAGGAGTTACTAATTCGAACATAGAACAATGACAAAAAATACATGAAAAATAAAATAATGACAATAATGAAAAACATTTGATTACAAAATAAATAATAATACAACAAATCTCATCAATTTTGAAATTAGTTTCTGTTAAAAATTATTATATCAAGCACTGCCAATTTATTTGCACCATTCTTTATACTAAACACCCATAAGTGAACCTTTGTCACAATCTTCCATTAATATTCTCTTATTTTGCAAATAAAATATAAAATACATATAATATAAAAGAACGGAAGAAGATTCAAATTTGTTTGAAGAGTAGGAATGCTCTAACTAACCATCAGGGGTAACTTTGTGCAGAACTCTGTGAGGAATTCAAAATGCCTTCACGTGTCCCTCGAAAACAGAGTCAACAGTGGCAGTGTAACGTTCCAACAAACATGAGCCAAATCCGAAAGAAATCTTACACTCCTCACGTCTCTCACCACTAATAAATTTAGTAGCAACAGAAGAAGACAAGAATGGCTTCTTTCTGCACCACACTTCTCTTTTGTCTTCTCCTGATCCTATCTTTAGCCGCAGCTGCAGAGACGCATCGTATTCCCGGCTTCCTCTACACTCGCAGCAGAGGAAGATGCACCGCGCAGTAAGAATCTCCGTTCCGTTCTATTAACAATGTCATGAAATGAGAAAAGAAGCGATAACGGTGTACTGCTTTTTTGTCAGGTTCTGGAGCGGGAGGAGGGAGGAGTGGCCGAGGATGGTTCCGGAGACGTCGACGGTGTCGAACGTGTTCGGGTCTCGGGTGTACGAACGGTACAGATCGGATCTGACATTGGTGGAAGCCACCGCGAGGAAC
Organism: Phaseolus vulgaris; assembly: GCF_051622355.1. Lineage (NCBI taxonomy): Eukaryota > Viridiplantae > Streptophyta > Magnoliopsida > Fabales > Fabaceae > Phaseolus > Phaseolus vulgaris. The sequence continues at coordinate 45,321,255 of NC_143498.1, read as the reverse complement.
GACGAGGAGAGTAACGCGTTCGGAGGGTTGGTGAAGGAGGGAACCGCGGCATTGGTTAACTCGTATGCGAGAGAGGGTTTTCCTTACAAACCCTGGGAGGTTAAGACTTTGGTCATAAAGGCGTTGGTTTCCGAAGCTTCAGCTGCATCTCAAGCCAATGACTTCTTGTTGGCTAACCAGGCTTGCTCCTAAAACCTAATCCTATCTTAACTTTATCATATATGAATGCTCCTGTGTATTACTATGTTCATGATTGATTATCTTTGTTTAGCTTAGTGGTGTTATTATTGGGTAAACTCGCTTTACCCTTTTTGTCATTGGTCTTCTTGTGCTTTTTAATCGGAATCACTACTCTGCTACGTGATTTTGGAATGTTAGTTGATATGAAGGAATCATTGGAATGGAAGGAATTAGTACTGAGATTATGTATTGTGTTCTTATCAGTAGCCATGCCTTTTGCTTTATGTATTTGTAAGTTCAGGGCTTAGACATTTGGTCTATATGAAAGAGGGATTAGGAAAATTTTCTTGACATAGCAACTTTTTCCAAAACAAATACTCAACTACATTGTGCCAAGTATTTACAAAGCTAGAGAACACTTTTCTAAGGCTAGAATTCAGAGAGTTGAATTTATTTTGCTGTATCCACACCTCGAATTGGACCTCCAGATGTCAAATACTCAACTACATTGTGCCAAGTATTTTTCTGTTCTTTAAATGAAAAATATAAAGTTAAGAATAATGAAATAATTAATTAAAAGACTATACTAATTTAAAAGCTGTTAATATTGGAAATAATTTTTTAAGGGTTTAAATAAATTGTTAAACATAATTAGTATTAATATTTGTAGGACATATAGCTTCTAAATTTCATAAACGTATTAACTTATTTGATAATAAAAAGTTGTAATTTAAGTAGTAATTAAATTAATTTATTGATCTAAATCATTTAATATATGGACTAATATATACATATCTAAGAAATAAATTATAATGAATTATTGAACTAAATATTAAGAAATTTACTTAAAACAATTGTAATTTTAAAGGTTAATTTAAAGTATGTATACGGAGAAAAGACGAAAAATAAAATAAAAATATAAGGAGAAAGAGAAACTTGAATAAATTTGTGCTAATATTTAACAACAGGGGAAACCAAATATATAGTTATAAATTAGTAGTATAAACTCTTTATTGTTATTTATATAACCATGCTATTCTTCTTCTTCAATCATGTTATTTTCATCTACAATACTTGAATGTTCATATAAACTCTTAATTATTACTATTCCTTTTTAACAAAAGAAGAATGAAACACTCGTGTAGAAAAACACGTTAGCCTGTTATTATACTAATACATATCATGATTACGAGGGGTTGAAGTAAATTAAAACCGTAGCTGGAAACAGAGGATGCAATATATGGTGAGATTCTCAAATCCTTTTTACAACAATATTAATATTTCGTATATATTATGCTGTGGAATTTTCGACGCAACCTTAGAATCTGAGTTTTAAAAGGTAAATAATGTAAACCATTAACAAATGTGTAGTAAAAAAGTAGATTCTAGTTTTAAGTTAATGTCAGCTTAATAATTAAGCAAGCTAGCTCTTTGGTGGTGCTGCTTTATGCTCTTATTGTCAAAAATATTCAGCGCGTAATAACTAAGCCACCATGCACAGCATAGCCCACCTTATATGATAACAGTAATATACCATTCTGCAACATGACACTGAAAAAGGAGAAGAATCTAACCCATTATACATGTATGTTATAAAAGAACCAAGTTTCCATCTGATTTGAAGCATTGCTCTCTCCTCTCCAATCATGAAATCCTGCATAAGCCTAAAGCTAAGGCTAAGGCTTCGACCTGCTAGAAAGGCATGGAAGAGCTTCACTTCTACAATTGGTAAACTAAGTAAGTCCAAATCCAAAGCCATGAAGAAACCCAGAAAGCATTCAAAACCTACCACCAAACTTGCTACCTCCAAGGCACCTCCTAAGTTCATTGTTACCAAACGTTTTCTTCGCCACAAAAGGTTAGCCTCAGTCAGAAGTTTGATCTTGGGGTTCCACAAGAAGCCTGCACCTGTGTACATTGATAAGCTCTTTAGAGAGCCTTCATGTGACTCGGTGGGGCAGTTGAAGCCACAGACAGCACACAAACCACGAACTAAAAGGCTCTCTGAGCAAGAAGGAACAACAAAGGGGGGTAGATCTTGTGCCTCAGATGATATGTGGGAGTCACTGGCGTTGGCATCACCTCAGATGCAGGGAATAGATGAACGAGCAGAGGAGTTCATCACTAGATTCAGACAAGAGATGGCGGCGCAAGAGATGAAAGGCCCCTACCAAAAGTTCAGGATCTTAGTAAAGTTGTAGTGTAATAATTGTTAAATATGGAACTTTAGATAGTTGATGACTAGTATGTGTGGATACACTTATCAACTTGTGATTTTGTTGATATTTATCTTTTCATTCAGATGATAAACAAAATAAAAAGCAGCATGGTTTTTCTTAATTTACAACTGTGACATCAAAGATAACTGGTTTAAAAAACAACGGAGCCAGAAGGTCCTTAATTTTTCAAGCATAATTCATTATAATGCTGAAGTTATGAGCTTTTAACATTCAAGTGTAATTCATAATATTCTTTAAACAGCAGACCCTTATTCTCCTTAATACTTCTTTTAAGATAAAAGACAAAAAAGAAAAAAGAAGGGTCAAACACGAGCTAAACTAACTTGAGATCAATCCACTTAAACAAGTGAAGAAGCTGCAAACTGATCTGTAAGAAACTGGACAAAACTAATAATTATCAACTAAATGTTACTTATTACATACATTATTAACATGCAATAAACCAGATGGCAGTGAGAAAACAACAGAGATTTGTGGACTTCTAACAAAAGGGGGATGCACATCTTTTGTGCCTTTAATTGCAGGCAGGCCTCTTACATCCTTTCCAAGCTTACTGGAGAAAATTCTTAATCTGTAATACAATATGGATGTAAGGGAGAAAGATAAGAGACCTGAATTGATGAATTTTATTTTCAATATCATACAAAGAAAGAAAGGACTCTACAATATATATTGATATACTAATTAGAAAAAGAAAAGGCTAAGAACGTTTACTAAATATTACATAATTGTAATACCAGTACAACTTAGCATTTTATTAAAAGGTACATCTCATTAAAATTCTGGGGTCCAAGAGAAAGAATTTTATATGATGTTTATACGAAGGACTCGTTGTTTGAGTTGCAGAGTTGTGATGATACACGAGTTAGCATATTTGGAGACTGTGGTTATTTGGCTTTCTGCTTTTTATAACCCGACAAGTCGAAGGTAGGAAAATGTTAACTAACCTTTACTAGGATAGGAATACTAGCAAAGGAATTAAGAAGTGTTTTGGTGAAAAAAGTTGAGAACAAATAGGAAGAAGACACATTATACCTAGCCTGAATATTTTCTTAAGAAAAAGATGACAATCAAAGTCCAAGTGTTTGGTGTGTTCTGAGAAAATGGGATTGGGACCTATTTATTTGGAGATGGTTTGGTTGTCGTAGTAATACAACGACAAGTTTAGACACTTATGTAAATCATTGAGCAAATAGGCTAGTCATTGCAATTCGCAATTAATGCTTTAGAAGACAAGCATGAGACAATAGGTTATTTCTTTTTCAAGAGCTGCCAAAGAAAACCATTCCTACATTAACACAAATTAAGACATGTTGCCCAATTAACATGACTAAAAACAAAAATTTGAACTAAGAATATTCGCAAAAGAATCAAACCTTTTCTAACGCAATTTAAGATGACAAAGAATATGAGTGGTAGCTCAAAAACGATCTTGAGTAGGCCTAACCATGAATTAGCTTAATGGTTGGGTGGCAAAGGCAATGTCTAGATGAGTGGTGGTAAAATGAAACAGAGGACCAACCAATAGGTGCAGAGGATGGCTTGGAACCCAGCATGCTAGAGTCAATAAGAAGGCCAAGACAATACTTGCACTGACAAAAGAGATATTAATGTTGGAATGAGTGACTTCTAAAATGCTTTAGTAAATCGAATATATTAAATGTGTTTTAATAATTTAAATGGGGATTTGTATGAGAGTGGGAATGCGTATTTTGACGGGTATGAGAATGAGAATGATATGAGTATTTGGCCGGGTGTGTATGATTATGAGGTTGATATGTATATATACATTCCCGTGTTACCAATTAATGTGAAGATCTCTTATCAAAATCATGACAGGTTCACACAATACCCACCAACACAAGTTCATTTGTCATCTAATAACAACAATGTTTACGAAACTTGAACTATACAGAAGGTTATGATATTGTGATTTTCTCTTCAATCGTTCACAAAGAAATATAAAGAATTTGTACATTTTGATATGATAATATATCTAATGATAAATCTCATTTTGTTTTTAGAAATAATGGTCATTATGATGTATTTTGATCAATAATGATAGTTCTTTTTAGCTATGGCGGGTGTGACAATGATTAATGAGAGAATCTAGTTCAACGAATTTAAGATGAACTTGAAGGATTTTCAATTAGATCCTATTAAGATATAAGATGAGGTATTTCTTAACATGGTTGAAAAGTGGAGGTATAAATAGTTTCTAATTGGAGCTTTGATACCATAATACAATTTAAATACAAGAAATAAAATAAAAAATATGAATTAATTAATTATATTTTAATAACATTAAAAAAAGATTATACACCATATAGTTATGTGAAAAATACTAACAACAAATTCTTAATATTACAAAATTGTAACGACTAATAAAAATGAACAACTCTAGATTGTACGCTTCATTAGAAATTTGGAAGGATACAAAAGAAAAAGAAAGTACTTTTTTTTATGTTTGTGTTGGTTAAGACATTTTTTTTTTTATATTCGAAGTTGTGATGATCCATGGGTTGGTGTATTTGGAGAAGGTTCCGTATTGAGTTTTTTGTGTTTTGATAATTAGATCATCATCATGTACTTTCTGCATTTTGTATGGCTTCATCTCCTCTCCAGTAATAATATAGTCCTCATTTAGACATATAAAATAAGATTGTACAACTTGTATCTTATTTGAATTAGTGTAATCATAAAGTATTATAATTTTCTTAATATTCTAATTAATTGCACTTATTTGTGTATAATTACCCTCCAATAAGTAGACTATACATGTTATATTTTTAACAAAGAATGACTATACATTTCCATTCATACTTCTAAATCTTATTTCGGAATAATTTTTGGTTTTCAAATGTAATATTTCTGAAAGCAAAATCTATTTAGCAAATTTAGGGCTAAAATGCTCTTCAGCCCAAATTCAAAATACTTATAGTTTTTTTTATATAAAAAAAAAAACTTATAGGTTGTTCTCGAAACCAAAAGAAAAAGTTTTATATATTGTTTTTTATGTTCGTAAATCTTTATGTCATTTTTGTTGTTATCGACACAGAATGAAAACTTACTTTTGTTGTAGATCTCGACAAGATACTCAATGAAAACACATTGGGGCTGCGTTTTGTAATTTAAAAAAGGAATTTATGAAAAGCAGAAGGTTTAAATAGCAATTTAAAATGTGTAAACTGCAATCTTCTTTCAAGATTGCTGTAATTTGGGCTCTTATTGGACCACTTTTTTGTTGCTCGTTTGTTTCGGCTTTGCAACATTGAAGAGCAGAAAAACATTGTTGTTGTGGGAATTGAACAAAAGTAAATAAAGATGGTGCGTTGCAGCTTTTTTGACTTTTGTCATTTGAAAAGTTATAATAGAGAAAAGTGATTTTAAACCTTAATCGGTAAAAAAAAGTGATGATACAGTGCTAACATAAGGGCCTTTTATTCTTTTATTATGTAAAACAGCATTACATGTTTTCCCTTAGCATATGATAAACCTTTTTATTAGATAGATCGATAACTCCAAATCTTTGGTAAGATATGATCATGAGTTATGTTAATTAAACTGTAGATGGTGGGCGGCGTGTGATTAATGGAAACTACAAAAAATACACAACAATATTCTGCAATCATATGGGAACAAGAAAAAAAGATTATTGAGATATAACAAATTATGTCATGAAAAAGTGGCAATACATGGAATTGTGTATATATGAATAGTTTTATATTGTTATTTAATTATAAATAGTTTATAATTTATACAAATCATGTGATATCATTTAATAAGTTTCGCAGTTCATAAAAATAAGTTTGTTGATTTTTACTTTAATTATTTTAAAAGTTATATTAAAAATATTTTCTAATTAACTGGCCGTGGAGAAGATTTTGACCTATTTCTTAATTAAAAATGGAGAAAATAAATAAAGATTTTTATTTATTTGTTTTTTTATTACAGAAGAGATATAGTTGGAAATATTCGGTACAAATGAGACATTAGCTTTCATTATCTTAAACTCAAAATCTTAACACAATTAACTTTATCATTATAATAATTATCGTGGAACTTTGATTCATACTTAAATTTTTAATCATACTAAACTCAATCTTATTTTTTTTATCAATAAAAAATAAATAGATTAAAAGGACACTTAATTAAAAAAGGCCAATACTTGTACACGTGCACTGATTTTTAAAGCTGCACTATGCATCAGCTCTGCATAATTCTACTGCAGCAACGCTGCATAAATTCATCAAATTTCTAGTGCAGCAACGCTGCATAATTCTAATTTGCAATGGAGCAGAACAGTTCTAATAAATCACAGTGCTATTACCTAATCAATATTGGTTCATATATTGTGTAAATATGAGACCAACTTACAAGCTGTGTTCAATTTAATTTTATTCCTACCAATTCTGCTGTGACAGAGGAGCAAAACTCTGCATAGTAGTGCCCCCTGGCTTAAAAAAACTGAATCTTATAATATTAGCCATTTATAAGATAAGATTTATACCATATTTATATAATATAATTTAGTCTAATATTTCATTAACTTGAGATCTCTGACCCATATATTAATAATTTAATAAAATTTGTTATTTGCTACAAATGGTACAAGCGTATTAAGGTGCCCTAACAATCATCAATGTATACACAATTTATTAGTAGTTTCTTTCTAGTAAACTACGAATTAACTTAGGACTGAGATCAATTAATCCAAATCCAAACAACAGAACAAAACAAAAACAAACGTTTGTTTTGCATTGATCGAAAGGATTTGGTAGTAGTAGCTAACATCATAATTCCAATAACTGGTTGAATTCCTCAGCTCTAGCGTAAACGTTGCACCAAAAGTCCATGCCATCGCACATACTTGACGAACTACCATCTATAAGCACCCCTTCTTTGCTAGACATCGGTTCAAACCGACCATAATCAATGCTCGGAAATCCACTTGTCTCACCGGAATTATCATCAGAAGACAAAACTTCAGACCAGAAATCCTCGTCCAATGCAAGATTGTTCTCCGGTGTGTCGATATCATTAACGTGCAAGGACATGTCACAGTTATTAGTATTATTATTAATGCTGCTATTGTTGTCACTAGTGGTGAGGGAAGACATGTCGCTAGAACATTGGGGAGGAGAAAGTGGCATATCCTCTGTGCCATTATCTTCTTTGGTTGATGCATGACTGTGCATGTTGTTCACGGGCTCATCTTGTTGTTCTAGTTTGGCGTCTTGGTAATTGGTTTTGGAAGCGTCCCCATCCAACTTTGCTTGTTTTTTGCTTCGTTTTTGGTCGTGGCTTTGTCGGTAATTTTGTGGCAACCTCTTCTTCAAGTGGGTGTGCCACACGTTTTTTATCTCGTTGTCTGTTCTACCAGGTAATCTCGCTGCTATAGCCGACCATCTGCACGCGATTTTTATCACAAGATTAGTGAACAAAATCGATGTTGGAGGAAAAATTCATTAAATAAAGGAAATAGGCTTCATATAGCTGGCTGCTCCAAAGTCACAATATACAGTAGTAATAATAATGTTATGTGATGTGTGTTTAAATACTGTGTTATTTTCTAAAAATTTAAGCACGTGAAAATGTTGCAGCAAAAGGAGAATCTTTGCAGACCGACATATATCCAACAGGGTATGATTTTGCTTGCCTTAAAAACTAAGAAAAAATCAAAGTGCAAATGGGCCCAAATCATTCATTATTTGAAAAAAAGAACAGTAACTAAACTATTCCTCTCTTCAGAAAACAAGAATAAAGAAAAATAAAACGAGGCTGGCGAGAAAGAATTTAATATGCGTTTGTATTCTTCCAAGACTCAAGTTTATGAAGTCACATGCATCTGCAATGTCCATCCATCAGTTAAGAAAACGACCAAACATATAGAAAAAATGAAGATATTCGGGAATCTTTGCTTCACTGTTTGACCCTTAATGGAATCGTTTGTGGAGTCATTCAACCTATTTTGTTCTTGGTTTTGGGTAAAAAGGAATCTTGTTTCCATATAAGGAGAAGTTAACATGAATTAAACTACCTCACTAGAAATTATAATGTGAGATGCAATGTTATATTATTAGTTTTACCTGTTTCCCAACATTTCATGCAAAGTGATTATAGCATCCTCTTCTTCTCGGGTGAAGTTGCCTCGTTTGATGTCTGGTCTCAGATAATTTATCCACCGGAGTCTACAGCTCTTTCCACACCTTAACAGCCCTATTCATCAAAAACAGAGAAAGAGAAACTTGGTTAATGGTAGATTAATCACTCATGAGAAAGTTAAGGAATTTGAATAAGAATTGGATTAATCTGTAATCTAGATTTGATACGTACCAGCTAGTTTGGGCAGTGAACGCCAATTAGCATGGCCATAAGTGTTGATGTAAGTGATGAGAATTTGATCTTCTTCTTGAGTCCATGGCCCTCTCTTCAACCCCATTTTCTCGCAGCATGGAGCTCTCCCCATTTTGATCACTGCTTCTTTGCTTCAAAACTCAAACTATTGTTCAACGCTTCAAGTGCGAAGTCTCTTGTTTTTATATATATCCACACACCAGATTAAAGTACAGACAAATCTCACTCCAGCTATATGTGCTTTAATATATATATATATATACAAGATATTAGCACGAATGGGGGAACTCAGTTGTATTGTACATAACAGTACAAAACTCCATATTATTATTATAATCATGCTACTCACCATCATTTTTTTTATTAATCTGTAAGGTCTCTTTCACACTATTATTTTATAGTCAAATAAAACATGGGTTTTGCCTAATATATTTGGCTGAACAACAGCATGACATTAACTAGAGTGCACTTATTTTGATCTTCTCTCAATATCCTTTCATCATTTCACCATGTATTCCTACTTTGTCTGACTGTCCTTTAGTCTTAACTAGTTCAGTTTTCAACGTGGTAAGTTGCTGAAAAAACTTATTCACACGAATGAAAAGACAATTGAACACATCACTATCTGAGCAATTTAGATAGACTATTATTTTATACATTCTATTATAATATTTTTAGCTTTCTTTTTATGATATATTCATACAGTTTTTGGGCTACCCACCCAATACTTTAATATCTATATACAAGTGCTCCATTAAAATTGTTTTTTGAAGAAAATACGAGTGAAAAAAAAACTAATATATCTGCAATATCTTAATACAGCTGACTATTCAAATTCAAATATGAATGTGGTTTGAATTATGCCACAAAGAGTTTATTGCACCTTAGAACTGACATATATTATAGTGTTGACAATTTTCCTTTTGATCAGCAAAAAAAAAATTGAAGTGTGGATTAACAGAAGTACTCGAATACAATTTTTTTATCGGTAAAATAAAGAATAAATAAATATAACTCTATTTTAGGTACCCTACATAAAGGGCCATACTAATAAATTCGTAATGCATTATCCCCTGCAACAACAAAATATGCCCTTAGAACATAATTCACGCCTATGTCCGTTGGTACAACCTTTTCCATAAGATTTTTTTATAAAAGAATAACTAAGAAGATTTTTTTCATAATTAAAATTAACTTAGACATAAATTAAAAATAAAAATATAGAGAAAATTATATGAAACCCTTTTTACAAATCAACTTGTTATAACTTAATTTAGCACTAAATAAAATCATTAAATAAAAACTAATCTTAGAGATAAAAAAATAATTAGTTGCTATATTGACTAAATTAGAAACCATTTTAGAGACTAAAAAAATTATTAGTTTCTATTATTGATAAATAGTTTCTAAATTAGTATCTAATTAGCTACTAAGACTTTTGTTACCGAATTTAGAATTTAAATAATTGATAGTTAAAACCTTAGTAGCTAATTAGATATCAATTTAAAAACTATTTATCAATAATAGAAACTAATAATTTTTTTTAGTCTCTAAAATGGTCTCTAATTTAGTCAATATAGTAATTGATTGTTTTTTGTCTCTAAAATTGGTTTCTATTTAATGATTTTTTTTTGTAGTGTAACTTATATAAAAAAGAATAATGTAATTTTTTTCTTATACAAGTCTTGATAGAAAAATTTATCTAAATTAAGTACGTTTTTGGGTCAATATGTTAATAATTCTAAGAGTAGCTTTTTTCATCATGGATAGTTCTGCAAGGTTTGTTACCAAAATTCAACACCTTTTTTTTTAGTCATAGTTGTTTAACTTTTAATTATTTAGAGATGTCTATCTTTGTTGGTGCTCCAAAGTGTCGTTTTTCTGCAACCTCTAACTGATAAAGTCAAATTGAAGCTAATATCTTGGAAAGGAAAATCTCTTAGCATGATGGGTTGTACTCAGTTGGTTAATACGATCATTACTGGATTTCTAGCTTATAGTTTTAATATGTATAAATGACCTAATTCAATTCTTAAGCAAGTCGAGGAGTGGTGTAAAAAAATTCTTTAGATGTGTGATATATTAAAAAAAGGCATAGTTATAGTTAATTGAGATAAGATTTGTTCTCTTGAATTCATTACTATTATAAATTAATAATATTATTTAAATTTAATAAAAAATATTTTATAATTATATTTTATAAAACTGTGAATATTTGAGTTACTTATTTTTATCTAACAATTTTAATTTTTTACATATATTGATATTTTTTCATCTAATTTTTTTTACAATTATGAATATTGTTGGAGATCCCACATCGACTAGAGATGAGAGCCTTTCATAATATATAAGTGGGTGCAAACCTCACCTTATTGAGCCGGTTTTATGGGGTTGAGTTAGACTTAAAGTCCACTTCGTAATATGGTATCAGAGCCATTTCGAGCCTATCGTGCCACCCGCTATCGGGCCGCTATCGGACCACCCAAAATATATAGTCTCACGCACGAGCTTCTATCTATCACTCTCGGCGTGAGGGGGGTGTGTTGGAGATCCCACATCGACTAGAGATGAGGACATTTATCGGACCACCCATAATATATAGTCCCACGCACGAGCTTCTATCTATCACTCTCAGCGTGAGGGGGTGTGTTGGAGATCCCACATCGACTAGAGATGAGAGCCTTTCATAATATATAAGTGGGTGCAAACCTCACCTTATTGAGCCGGTTTTATGGGGTTGAGTTGGGCTTAAAGTCCACTTCGTAATAAATATCTTACAATTAAGAATATCAAAATTTAAATTTAAATACTCATTTAATTTTAAAATATATTAAAAAAATTCATAATAATAAAGAAAATCATCAATAATATTAATATTCTTATATAAATAAAATATATATATATAATATAAATAAGATAATACAATACAAATGAAATAATCATTTTGAATATTAAAATTATCTAAATACATAAATTAAACTAAAAAAAATATTTTAATTATATTATTAATAAAATTAAATAATATTAATTAATAAAATTAATAATAAAATTGAATAATATTAATTAATAAAATTAATAATAAAATACAATTTTAATATAACACAAGATATTTAATTATATTATTAATAAAGTTAAATAATATTAATTAATAAAAGGAATAAGTTGGCTAATTTATGATTTCTTCATAGAAAATATTTTCATTGGTATAATAGGCTACCATCTAGTCTGTTCTTAGAATTTTTTATGAATAGGTATAGTCTATTTGTGTATCGTTTTTGTTAACATATGAGTTTTAGTCTAGTCCCCCATATTTTTGTATTTTTTTTTCTTTTTTAATAATACTTTTTTTCATATGTTGACAAATGATTATTGTTACTTGAGGTGTCAGCATAGCTGAGATGCTATGTTGCATAGACATTGACGCGGACACTGATACGACACAGACATAGATACAGATATACGTAAGATCTCTAAAATGTAGGACACGGGGACACAAATCTATATATTATATAAATTGACAATAAAGATTTATGTGCACAAGTATGTTGTAAGGATCTAGAAAAATTACTTTAGAGTAGAAGTGGTATATTTTAAATGACTCTTGAATAATTTTAAATGAAAATGGCATATAAATAGAAATTCAGTTATTCAGGTTTCATTTTAAAAAGAACCACCATCTCTCTATAAAGTTCTTTTCCTTTCCTCTCCCTTCTCTCTACAATTCTGACTTCCTCGTTCATCTGTTCGACGATCAGAGTCTATCATCAGACTCCTGGCAGTGAGTACTACAAGACTGCCCGATCAGAATCTCTGATAGAGTAAGTTCATTTTTGCTCTTCTCTTTGAGTCAAATTTGGAACTTGTTAGGTTGTTTTCTTCCTTGCTTGCATGTGACCCTTTTAGCTTTAGGGTTAATCTCTGTTAGCTCAGGGTCTTAGTGATATAGTTAGATTTTTTATTAGGACTTTGTGTTACAGGTTAAGTTACCTTTGGGTTCTTGGTGGTTTTGGAGCTCTTAGTGAATATCTTCTAATTTTCAGGTAAGGGAAGCTAGCCTTAATTTCCAATAAAACACTAGGTTAGAAGATTTGAAGGTGAAATTGGATATATGGTTGCTGTTATACAATTATAATGTTGTTGAGTATTGGTTGTTGATGTTGATTAGAGTAATTTTTTAGCTATAGCAGCGACTTTGTTAATTTGGGTGCTCTCTGGTGTGATTTCGATCAACCTAAATTATTTTCGTTCAAACCAAAATTTCTGGGTGCTCTCTGGTGTGATTTCGATCAACCTAAATTATTTTCGTTCAAACCAAAATTTCTGGGTGCTTTCTGGTGTGTTTTCGATCAACCTAAAATATTTTCGTTCAAACCAAAATTTCTGGGTGCTCTCTGGTGTGATTTCGATCAACCTAAATTATTTTCGTTCAAACCAAAATTTCTGGGTGCTTTCTGGTGTGTTTTCGATCAACCTAAAATATTTTCGTTCAAACCAAAATTTCTGGGTGCTCTCTGGTGTGATTTCGATCAACCTAAAATATTTTCGTTCAAACCAAAATTTTGTATACAAATATGAATATTGCTATTTTTATTATTTTAGCATAGTTTATTTTAGATTACTATTGTTAAATAACTTTTTGGATATATTTGGATTATTAGAAAGTTAAATTATATGTTATGATTGTATGGTGTATTGATGTGTTAAAAGAAGTGTGCAATGATGTGAAAGTAAGATCAAGACATAGTATTTTCAGGAAAGAAAATATCGTGTTAAGATTGTTTAGGATGTGCATTGACTAGGGATTCGTCTAGAAGGAGATATCCTGACTCTACTGAGATAATGGAATCATATAGATGAAGTTATTCAGGTGGTGAGAGTCGAAGGAGGCTCATATGAATGTGTAAGTTGTTTGAAAGATAACTAACTTGACCTGTTATATGAGTTAACCCTGTCATACTAGGAGAGAGATGATATTGAGATTATATATGCGCATAGCTGTGTGGATTTCACAGTGATATAGTATGACAGGTGGCGATCTCTGAGTCTAAGTCAACGCACGAGTCTTCCGGAAGTAGAGTCAAGTGTCTATGTTATATGAGTCAGTGGAATTCTGACATGTGAAAGATGAATATAGAATTTGTATGACACTTGATGATTTGAGAATTTGTATGAGACTTATGATTTATGTTTTTTTTTTATTTCAAAGTGAAACTTTATAAAATTTTGTCTTATATGGCTAGCTTACCCTGTTATTTGGTTGTGTTGTTTCTCTAACTGTGATGATCGTGTATTTCCACGGGAGCAGATGAGATTGCAGGTAATAGAGCTCCTCAGTGAGCAGCAGAAGGATTAGATAGTTTTAAATTGAATGCTTTGCTTTGTTTTGCTTTTGAACTATTTGGATGTATATATTAAATCCCTATGAAGAGGGATATATTTTGCGATACAAATATGAGAAAACAATATATGTTTATTTGTTAATTAGATATTGCATGCATAATATATTAGCAAATATGAGTAAAATTAGGGATGTTACATATGTTCCAGATTATTTTTTGGAGCAGAAAGATGTTTTTTATGAGTGGTTCACAAGAATTTGTTTCTTACTTTTATAATCATAATAACAATTTATACAATAAAGTTTTAATTTTGAGAAAATTAATGTATTTTTCCTTTTTAAAATTGTGTTAGAACCGTACTAGAATTGTCAGAAATCTAACAAATACTTTTTGAATTTTGCACTTCACGTATACGTGTCCTACAGGTGTCATACAAGTGTCGGTGTCCGGTACGAGTATCAGACACCGATATATCATTTAAGAGAGTGTTCGAGCTTCATAGCTGAGATGTCAAGTTGCATAATGATACCTAACATGAAAGCTTTTATTTAAAAAATTAATAAAATGAATAATAAAATAAAATTTTAATATACCACAAAAATATTTAATTTAATTTATTCATTTTCATTTTACATTATTTTATTTTTTATTTATAATTTTAATATACATTATTTTAATTAATTAAAATCTACACACAAATAACTCATATTTTATTTTTCCATTTTTTATACAAGAGAGTAAATTTTACATTTTACATTTTACACTTTACATTTTACACCATTAAACATAATTCAAAAATACTCTATCAATCATCATATCACTGACATACTTCAATAAATTTTTCTCACACATTCATACTAATATACTACAATCCAACCTTACAAACTTTCTTTACACTTTCTTTTTAAATTCTCACATTTGTATTTTATCAAATCCTCATATTTTCACTCCATAATCCAAACACATCATAAATTTCTTCAACCCAACGCTTCATAAAGCAGCATAAAGTTAAGGAGAAGTTTTTAGTGAGAAAAAGAGACTAAGAATCACACTACTCCTATTGAATTGTGTTTTTTTTTACTGTGTATAATTTTGATTGTATTTTATATATGTTGGAGCACTCAACTACTCCCATATTTATATATTTTTTCAGATAAAAAATATTGATTTTTAAAAATGCAGTATACTTTTTAAAGGTAATAATATAAATTAAAAAAAGTCAACCTGAAGTTTACTTATTTCTGTTAAGCAATTGTTACAAATTAAGTAGCACATGAACTACACTAAAAAAAGGCGTGGAATTAAACATGTTTTAAATCATCGAACAAAAATTTCAAAACTCAAACGCGTGAAAATGAGCTTAATATATTAGAATGGGACTATAAATTTTTAGAACGACATGGCATGGCATGACACCCTAACTAGTCATGTTGAAATTGGATAAATGTTCTATAACAAATCTTAAAAAGAAACAAATATAGTTTCAAAAATATATTTTTCACTAAAAAAACATTAAATATAAATTAATTTAGCAGAAAAAAAATAATTAATTACTATATTAAATAAATTATAAATCATTTTATAAACTAAAAAATTATTAATATATAAAATAGTTTCTATTATTAATATAAATTTATAAAATAATTTTTAAATTGATATTTAATCATTAGTTACATAAATTTTAACTATTAATTACTTTATATTTTAAATTAACTTTTATTAGTCTTTTAAGAAAAAAATCTATAATATCAATCGTTAAAATCTTGATAATTTAATTTAAATATTAATTTAAAATTATATTATAAATTTTTATTAAAAATAAAAAACACTTTATATATTAATAATTTTTTTAGTTTTCAAATTAATATCTAATTTAGTTAATATAATAATTAATTATTTTTTTAAAATTTGACTATTATTTAATAATTTATTTATTTACTATAGTGTTTTAACCAATTGTATATGTAGAAAGAATAAAAATAGACTATACTCTATGAGGTAAAGTCGTTAGATCTCTTACCTCTATTCATTTCTAAAATGGTATTATTTTATGGAAAAAAAATGATAATCAATTCCACGATTTCAAAAAATATTAGTAAATAGAAATTTCTATTGTTATTATAAGAGAAAGTATAGGGTCATAAATCCTTTCATTTCATACAAAAACTTATACATAAAAATATAGTTTTTAAAAATATTTTTCTATCACAAATTATGATAGAACCATTCATTTAAAAAAATATAGTTGTTTAAAAAAAAATATTGTTCGTAAGAACATATATGATTTAACATTTTTAGCGAATTAAAGAGTGGAAGGTATACTTTAAGCAATCTTGAGAGCATTTTATTTAGGCAAAATATTACATGGTTCGAAAGAAAGAGAGAGGGTGTTTGTCTTTATTGCGAATAAACGTTTAAAGTGAGGTTGAATGTGTTGATTAATAAAGTGACAAATCCTTTACTCAAAGTCATCTCTATTGATATGATTGCTTAAGTGCGACAGCATGCTCACTTAAACCAGAGCAAATGATTTGTTTAGTTCTACTTTTATATGTTTATTATCTTGTTTGTTTAATATGATAAATATATATAATATTTAATCGTCTTTTAATTTAATTTTCAACCAAAATAATATGGTTTTGTGTGTGCATATGAAGTGTAAAAATATTTTACACACTTTTTGCCATCACTACAAGAAAATCAGGAAATAAAAACTAATTTTAGATAAAAAAAAATAATTAGTTGTTATAGTGACTAAATTAGAGACCATTTTAAAAACTAATTTTTTTATTTATTTTTAAATTAGTTTCTATTATTGTTAAATGGTTTTTAAATTGGTATTTAATTACCTACCAAGATTTTTGGTACCAAATTTAGAATCTAAATAATTGGTAGTTGATTAGATTTGTTTTAGCTAATTAGATTTTTTTTTTTCAGTTCAAATTTGTCTTGCCATTGCTAAGTCAACACACAATTTTTTCTTTGTGGCTAGCGGGCAACCCGTCCTGCTGTTGGATCACGCGGGCTGTAGGTTATGTGGGGTGAGCTAAAGCGGGTTAGCGAGTTAAAAAACTGAGCCCGTCCCGCATTTTTTACTAGCAGGTCGCGGGACGGCCCGTCCCACTTTGCCATCCCTAACTAAGACTTTATCTACTAATATCTTAGATTATAAACTAATTGAGACCAATTTAGAATTTAAAATATTAGTAACTAAAACTTGGTAGATAATTTAGACACCAATTTAAAAATCATTTTATAATTTTTTATTAATAATAGAAACCACTTTAAACACTAATAATTTTTTTAGTCTCTAAAATAGTACCTAATTTAGTTAATAGAGTGACTAATTATTTTTTACCTTTAAATTTAATTGCGTTATTTAATGAATTTTTTGTAATGTAAAAAATTAAATACCAATTTAAAAATTATTTATAATTTGTTATTAATAATAAAAAAAATTTAAATATCAATAATTTTTTAATTTATAAAATATTTTTTAATTTAATCAAATAATAATTAACTATTTTAGTCTCTAAAATTAATTTTTAATTATTGATTTTAGTGTAGTGAGAACAATAATTATTGATTAGAATGTCACAAATAAGTATTCTCACCCTCTTTTATATTTTTTTATATTTTGATTTAAATATTCAACATAACACAACTATATATTTAAAATTTTAATTCAATAACTAATTAAATTAAAATAATTCTAAAATTATGTATTATATTTTGTCGACATAACGTAGATATACATAACTGTGCCTTAAGTAGAAGACAAATTAGCAGTGTAGGGTATGCATGATATGAGAGAATGTAAAAAGAGTCAAAGAAGGAGGCTAGTGGCAATGAAGTCGGTAGATAAATTATTTGTTTAAATAAATGAATAAAAGACTTTGAGACATTTTGTTTTATTTGTTTTCTTGAAATAATTTGGAGGAATGCTGAGAGAATGAGTGAAGTATGAAAAAAGTGGTCAAAGGCAATAGACTTTGGGCAACCAATGTTGACTAACCTTACAATCTTCAAAACTACACTTATCCAATTTCCAATTTCCAATTTCTGACCTTATTCATTGCATTACTTCTTTCATAATTATCTTCAAACTTATATTTATAATGCTATATTCTAAGAAGATTTTTAAGAAAAAACACAATAGTTTATTAAATAGTAATGAACTATACTTTCTTAAACAAGTTATTAGAATGTGAATCTAGATCTTTGTTTTTTTAAATAAAAATTTTCATATTAGAAGAAAAGAAAATTAAAAAAAAAGGATAGAAAAAATATTGTCTTGCTTTTTGCTTGGAAGAAAAGAAAATCTAAGTTCATAAAATTAAAAATAGAGATACATGAAACACTTTTCATATACAATAGAAAATAAAAGTGTACTAGCTACATAATTAATTATGTTTGAACATTGAAAAAGTTAATTATGTTATAATTATTGATTATGGTTTTTTTTTGTCAATCTTACTTTTTATAATAATAAATGCTTTTAATTTATTTTTCTTTTCTTTTATCAGTATAAAAACCTTTACTTTTATTCTCCTTTTTAACTTTTTCTCTTTTTATTTTTCTATTTTTGAAATAAAAGTTTATCACTATAAAAAAATTATTAAATAAAAATTAATTTTAGAGACTAAAAATAATTAGTCTCTATATTAGTTAAATTAGATATTATTTTAGAGACTAAAAAATTACTGGTATCTACACTACACAAAAAAGTAAAATTAGCTGCAAAAGAAAGTGAAGGTGATGCTAGAAACTCTAAATAATGTCCACTAAGCCTTCATTATTAAAAAATAAAAAAAATAAAGTGTGGGTAAGCATGAGTTATATGGACATAAACTAAAAAAAAGAAAAAAAAATGTGTGGGTCAAATGGTCACAACTGAAACTATAAATAATAAATAATAATAAAAATTTAAAATTTTGTAGGTTAAGCCCACGCAAACATAATATATATATATATATATATATATTTAAATTAAATTTAAATATGTAATAAAATTATGAAGGTTAAGTCCACGCTTGTTTAAAAATTGTGTGTCCAATCCGTTGACTAAGTTCACGCTTCTTTGAATAAACAATATAAAATATAATTTTGTATGGGCAACATGTAGGCTAAACCCACCCTTGTTTAAAAATTATGTAGCCAAGTAAGCTAAGCCCACGCTTCTTTAAATAAACAATATAAAATATAATTTTGTGTGGGGAGCATGTAGGTTAGGCCTACGCAAAAAACGTGTCCTACACACCCGCCACTATTTCTATGTCGAGGATATTAGTTTCCAAATTTGAATGATAGCTAGTGTCCCTTTTTGACCCATGCTAATAAACATATTTTTTGTAGTGCTAAAGTTGTTTCTATTATTAATAAAATCTATAAATTTAGTTTTTAAATTGATATATAATTAGTTATCATGATTTTAGTTACCAACTTTAAATCCAAATTAATTGATAATTAAAACTTAATAGCTAGTTTGATATCAATTTATAAATTTTATTAATAATAAAAATTACTTTAAATACTAATAATTATTTTAATCTCTACAATATAATAATTAATTATTTTTTATTTTTAAATTTATTTTTTATTTAATTATTTTTTTAAGTGCATATAAAAATTGTGACTAAGAAAATAATCCATATTTAAGGTATTGAAAGTTTTTTTTTTTCAAAAATACTTACCTAGAAGAAAAAAAAATCACAAACACAAAAAAAAAAATTAGATAAATTATTCATAACATTTTTTATAAATTATTATTTCTTAACCTATTTTTAACTTATGAAAAAAGTTTTTTCTCATTATTATTATTTTTTTTCATCTCAAACACTATCTTCAATTTCCAAGTGAAATATTAATTTAATAATTGCATATATATAATACAAAGTGTAGCAATTATCTTGCTTTTACATTCATTTATTTTCCAGGAATTTCCAATTATTATTTTGAATTGCATTTTCTCATTTTAAAGTACATGTTATTGTTTTAAAGATTTTAGGACTTCTTTAACTTGAAAAATAATCCTTTCTATTTTTAATTTTTTAAAATAAATTTTAAAACATAATTTTTTTACTTTATGTTTATGATATATATATATGTAACAGTGATGTAATTAATAATAACGTCACTGGAGAACGTGCAGAGAGATAAAATAAGCTGCGGAGGCGCGATTAGGGTTTTGCGGAGGCGCGACAGTGCTCGCTTGACCAGTGCGAAGCGGCGATCAGGGGCGGCGACGACGGTGTGCATCTCGTGCGATCCCGTTTTTCACCAGCGCGGCAGCTCCGATCGCGTTTTGCGCGAATCTTTCCACCAGGTGCAGCGGGTGACGTCGACCAGGGGCATAGCGTGGTGCGGCGGCGGCAACGACC
This sequence comes from Phaseolus vulgaris, assembly GCF_051622355.1. Taxonomy (NCBI): domain Eukaryota; kingdom Viridiplantae; phylum Streptophyta; class Magnoliopsida; order Fabales; family Fabaceae; genus Phaseolus; species Phaseolus vulgaris. Next base: position 45,300,759 of record NC_143498.1, on the reverse strand, counting down.
GGGCCTGTGCGCAGTGGTGGTGTGGGGGCGGTTGTACGTGGCGGTGATGCGGTGAGTAGTGGCTTTTGGAATGGCGGAGGGTTCTAATAGTTTCATCATCCCATGGAATTGTTTGAAGAATAGGGAAGTATCTCCTGCGAAGACGGTATATGCTAAGTCTGGACAAAAGAAAACTTTTGCTCAGGCTTTGGGAACTACATGCGATATTCCTTTGTCCGAGTTACCCACTTCCGGATTGATGAGACAGAATACTTGGCTGGCCTTGAGGAATGCAAGACTCATTTACATGGGCGGGTTATTCTTTCTAAGGGAGATAAACCTCTCACACACCTGGACTTAACTAAAAAATTGCAGCCGGTGTGGAAGGCTCTTGGACCGTGGAAAGCAATTCCTCTCGGGAAGGGTTTTTATGAGTTTGAGTTTGCTTCTTTAGAAGACATGCGGTGGGTCCTCAGGATGGGTTCCTTGAAGCTATCTCCGGGTTTCTTGAGACTTTTTGCCTGGCCAAAAGATTTTGTTCCAACTACCATGAAGAGTACAAAAACTCAGGCCTGGGTTAGAATCTATAGTTTGCCTTTGGAGTATTGGAGGCCACATGTGATTTTTTCAATCATAAAATGTCTTGGTACTCCTTTGGTTTTGGATGAGAATACTATGAGAAAGAAAAGGGGTATGTTTGCTAGAGTGCTGGTGGATATTGATATGTTGTCTCCTCTTCCTGATCATCTCTGGGTTGAACGCTCAGACTTTACCTTTGTAGCTGGTGTGGAATATGAATGGCTCCCACCTTTTTGTTCTCACTGTAAGGTGATAGGCCATGAGCTTGCTCAGTGCCGAGTGCTTCATGATCAGGGTCGTGCTCCTGTGTCTCAACATAAATCTTCTCATAAGATAATTTTTGATGAACGAGATCAGGACTGAGGTCCCAAAACAACGTAAAGAGTATCGTAAAAAAGATCCGCAGCCGACGCACGTGGAAGGTTGCACTGATAAATTGACCATTAATGCTTCTAGCGGAGCTAAAGCAGGGTCACTCTTGGGTCATACTGCTCTTGATAAATCAGGTGGAGTGGAGGATGATTTTGCTAATATGCCTTCTCTTGAAGATGCTTCGGATCATGAATCCAGGCAGGGATTGCCCACTCACACTTTGGATTTCCCAGAAACGGGGACGCTAAGGAATTCACCTGGCCTTATGCAAGCCAAGGGCTCCGAGTCTCATGCTCCTTTTGATGCTCATCATGTGGAGGTCTTGAATCCAGTGGTGGTATCACCTCAATTACGTCCCATCTCTCCTCAGCGGGAAAAATTACCTGTTCATACTACAAACCTACCCAATACTCCAATTGGTTGTCATCAGGAGGTCTCTGCTATTGTGACTGTACCATCCCCGTCGTTGGTGCTAAAAAATCACTTCTCCTTTCTTGATGGTTTAGACACTACAGATGTGGGAGGTGATCCTTATATTGGTACGTCTACTGCCATTGTTGAACCTCAGAAGGCTAAATCTTTTGCGGATGTTAAAGCACTATCGTTGGACCTGCAAAATCACTTTTCCTCTCTTGATGGTTTGGAAAATACAAATGTTCTTTCAAAATTTTGGGTTGATCCCAACGAGATGGAGGAGGATGACAGTGATACTGGAGAGGAAATAGTTTGCACTAAAAGAAAACCAGGGAGACCACCTAAGAAGAATGGTAAATCCAAAAAAACTGCTAAGGCAGTTCTCTCCACAACGTCGCAATGAAAGTCTCTTCATTTTTCTGGAATGTTAGAGGATTGGGAAACCACAAAACTGTGGAGATGTTGATTAGTTTACTCAAACTACATAAACCTCTTTTGGTTTTTCTTGCTGAACCTATGGTGCCGTACACTAATGCTTTTGAAGTTATTTTCAAATCTGTTAATATGCATTTGGTGGCTACGTCTCCTATTGTTAATAAAGCCGCTAAGCTTTGGTGTTTGTCGGTTCCTAATTTGGTCCGGAATTTCTTGGTAAATGAACAATTTATTTCTGTAACTTGTCATTTGCATGATAAATGTTTTAGTTTTGCAGGTGTTTATGGTGCTACCACATACGTGGCTAGACGGGTTTTGTGGAGGGATCTTAGTTCCTTCATAGGGCCTTGGTGTATTATGGGTGATTTTAATGTTGTGCTCTCGACGGATGACTGTAAAGGAGGGGTGGCTCCTAATCAAGTTTCTTGTAATGAATTCCTTGATTGGATTAATACTAATGACCTTTCTTGTATGCCTTTTACTGGAACTTGCTATACTTGGTGTAATGGAAGGAGAGGGCTCCATAGAATTCATAGAAGATTGGATAGGGCGTTATGTAACGGAGTGTGTTTGGATGAATGGGATTCTTGTACTTATCAGGTTCTTGTTAAAAATTGTTCAGATCATTCCCCTATTCTTACTAGTCTTGCTAGTAATTCTTTGAGGAAGGTTAACAATTTTCGTTTCTTTTCTATGTGGCTTCAAGACGCTTCATGTATGAAGCTTATTCATGATTCTTGGGCTAATAAGGTTGTTGGTTGTCCTATGTTTATTTTACATCATAAGTTAAAAAGGTTGAAAGTTGAGCTACGTGACTGGAATAAATTTTCTTTTGGCAATGTTCACAATGCAGTTCTTCTTAAACAGGGTCTTCTCCTTGGTATTCAACAAACCTTAGAGACTGCTAGTATGTCTGATATTGATGGGCTTCTCTATCAAGAAAGGATCGTTAAGGAGGAGCTTGATCATGCTCTTCACTGTCAATATTTGTTTTGGAAAGAAAGGGCTAAAATGCTTTGGTTTAAAGATGGGGATAGAAATATTGCTTTTTTCCATGCTGTGGTCAAGAGGAGGAATAATTCTAGTGGAATTCATCGTCTACGAATTGATAATGTTGTTACTGAGGATCCTACACTCATTGAGGAACATATTTTGGATTTTTATAAAACTCTTTATGCTGAGTCTATTTCTCATGACCTGAATATAGACAATATGGAAGATTTTATTGGTACTTATATTCCTGAGTTGGTTTCCTCTGAGGAGAATATGATGTTGATTAAGTGTCCTGATTTTTTAGAAATCAGGAATGCTGTTTTTAACCTTAATGGCAATAGTGCTCCTGGTCCTGATGGCTTTGGTGGTGTTTTTTATCATTCTTGTTGGGATATTATTGGGACAGATGTTTGTAAGGCAGTCCAACAGTTTTTTAAACAAAACTGGGTTCTCCCTAGAATGAACAGTAATGTGGTATCTCTTATTCCTAAGATTCAGGGTGCTGAATCTATTAAAGATTTCAGGCCGATTGTTGTTGCTAATTTTAAATTTAAGATTATTTCCAAGATTTTGGCAGATCAGCTTGCTCTTGTGGCTGCCAGAATTATTTCTCCTAATCAGTATGGGTTTGTACAGGGCAGACAGATTCAAGATTGTATTAGTATTGCCTCTGAAGCTATTAACTTGCTTTCTAAAAAGGTTCACGGAGGCAATGTGGCTTACAAAGTTGATATTCACAAAGCCTTTGACACTCTAAGTTGGAAGTTTTTACTATTAGTTTTGTCACGCTTTGGTTTTCACTCCTCGTTTGTCGGTTGGATTAGTACTATTCTCCGTTCAGCTATGCTTTCTATCAGAATAAATGGTAGTTTGGTGGGTTTTTTTCCTTGTAGTAGAGGTGTTAGACAAGGTGATCCTTTGTCTCCTATACTTTTTTGTCTTGCAGAGGAAGTTCTTAGTAGAGGTCTCTCAAAGCTTGTGAATGATAAGAAGATTCTACATATGGCTAGTCCACAAGGTTTTCTCACTCCCTCTCATATTTTATATGCGGATGACATTTTCATTTTTTGTAGGGCGGATAATAAATCTCTTAGAAATTTGAGTAATTTTCTTAAAACATATGGTGATTTCTCTGGCCAATATGTTAATAATTCTAAGAGTAGTTTTTTCACCATGGATAATTCTACAAGGTTTATCACCAAAATTCAGCGTATTCTTTCATGTAGTCCTGGTTGTTTGCCTTTCACTTATTTAGGAGTGCCTATCTTTGTTGGTGCTCCAAGGGGTCGTTTTCTTCAACCTTTGGCTGATAAAGTCAAATTGAAGTTAGCTTCTTGGAAAGGTAAATCTCTTAGCATGATGGGTCGTGTTCAGTTGGTCAATACGGTGATTACGGGTCTTCTAGCTTATAGTTTTAATTTGTATAAATGGCTTGTTTCTCTTCTTAAGCAAGTTGAGCAGTGGTGTCGAAATTTTATTTGGACTGGTGATATTTTGAAAAAAGGTATAGCTACTGTTAATTGGGATACGATTTGTTCTCCCCTTGAGAATGGAGGTTTGAAAATTATTAACCTTCACCATGAAAATAATGCATATCTTCTTAAGCTTGCTTGGATCTTTGCTTATAGCAACAAGCCTTGGTCTTTGCTCTTGAAAGTCAGGGTCCTTAAATCAAAATACGAGTTTCGAATGGTTTATAGATCGTCATCTCTTTGGCCTGGAATTAAGCAGTTTTATTCTACTATACTTGATTATACTTCTTGGACTGTTGGTACAGGTTCTCTTATTAATTTCTGGAATGATAAATGGTGTGCTACTATTTCTTTAGCAAATATTGCAGGATTATCTGATGGTGCTAGTAGTTCGGATACAGTCTCTCAGTTTTGGACAGGTGCTGATTGGAATATTCCATTGTCTTTACAGCATATGCCTCATCTTTTTAGTCATATCATGGTTAGGGCAGTACAGGATATTCCTAATTGGATTCTAGATGAGTTTGATCGTCTCACTCTTAAATCAGCTAGGACTTTTTTCTTGGATCCAGGGGTTTCCTGTGGTTGGGGTAAATTTATTTGGTCTTCATATATTCCGCCTTCCAAAACTCTTGTCCTTTGGAAAGTTTTTCATGGGCGGCTTCCTACAGATCAGCATATTCAAAATAAAGGTTTGCATATTTGTTCTATGTGTACGCTTTGTGAAAAGCTCGAGGAATCTATTCAACATTTATTTTTTGAATGTGCTAATGCTTTGCGTATTTGGAGTTGGGTTCAACACATTTTTCCTACTTATCATTTCTCTAATAAAGATGATCTTCTTTCTTTTATTAAGAGTGATGGTAGTTCGTTGGTTAAATTGATTAAGCTAGCTGTGATAACTTTTTCTATTTGGATGATATGGCGTATGAGGAATTATGCTCGTTTTCAGGATAAGATTGAGGTTTCTAGGGCTATTTTGGTTATTAAAGATTTAACTTGTCTAGTGGGTAATTAGTCTAAAGCTTCAATGAAGAATGATATGTTCGATTTCAATGTGCTCAAGTTTTTTGGTATTAACACTCGTACTGGTAAAGTTTTACATCCTCTTCCTGTTAGATGGGAGTTTCCTTCACCAGGCTGGGTTAAAATTAACACTGATGGGGCTGCTAGGGGTATCCTGGTCTTGCTACTTGCGGAGGTATTTTTCGTGGGAGTATGGGGGAATTTATTGGAGCTTTTTCTGCATTTCTTGAAGTTCAAACTACTCTGGTTGCTGAGTTTTATGGGGTTATACATGCTATGGAGGAAGCTCAAAAGATGGGGCTTACTAATGTCTGGTTGGAATGTGATTCTGCTTTGGTTTGTGCTGCGTTTACTGCTAGGACAACTGTTCCTTGGATGCTTCGTAATCGATGGAATGCTTGTCTTACTTACTGTGGGAAAATTAAGTTTACGGTTACTCATATTTTTCGTGAAGGAAATGCGTGTGCTGATAAGTTGGCTAATTTATGATTTTTTTCATAGATAGCCTTTTCTTTGGTATAATAGGCTTCCACCTTGTCTATTCTTAGAATTCTTTATGAATAGGTATAGTCTACCTATGTATCGTTTTTGTTAACATATGGGTTTTGGTATAGTCCCCCGTATTTTTGTGTTTTTTTTTATTTTTCTTTTGTTCAATAATATTTTTTTCATGTGATGGTAAATGATTGTTGTAACTTGAGGTGTCAGCCTAGCTGAGATCTTAAGTTGCATAGTGATACCTAACATAGAAGCTTTTATTTAAAAATATATATATATATAACAGTAAAAATGATTTTTTTTAACATTTCCATATAAATGTTTAAACTAAATTATAAAATGAGATAATGAGCTATTTTGTTAATATATTATATAAAAAAATAGAAAGTGTTTTCTGAAACAAAAATAATTTATTTATTTTAAATTATTTATCATTTTAGAGAATTAAGAATAATAGTAATCTTTCTTTTCCATGGAGTAAGCGTTAAAACATAATTAAATATTTTTTTTCAAAATAAATATTATTTAATAAATTTCGTAACTTTTGTACAAAATCTTAAGTGGCAATTATTTGAAAGGGGGAATAATTAATATGATTCTCTAGATTTTTAAGTAAGTTATTTATCTTAATTTTATAATGTTATTCAAACATTTTATATTCAATTGACTTTAATATTGAATTGCTGATGTTAGTGTTGAACTTAAATTTATAGCTACATACCATTAATATTATATATATATATATACATATAATGATTTTTAATAATATTTCTTATTCATATTATAAAAAATTATTAAACCGGTTTAAAACTATAAGTAATCTTGACTATTATATACTCGAATCAATAAGGTAGCTACTACTCTATTAAATTAACTTATTTATTATTAAAACAATATAAAATCATTTAATACGTATTTTAAAATTAAATTATGAGTTTTTAACTTAGTTATAAACTATAAGCTAGTTTATAATTTTTTTTATTTCTATATTTTATATTTTAATATTTTTTATTATCTTTAATATGTTTTTATTTATTTATTAGTATATATTTCAATTTTATAGAGAAGATTATATATGACACTATTTTTTAGTATTTGCTCACTTATCACTACAAAAAGATCATAAAATAAAAACCAAATTTTAAAGACCAAAATAATTAGTTGCAATATTGACTAAATTAGATACTATTTTATAAACTAAAAAAAAATTGGTTTCTATTATTGTTAAATAGTTTCTAAATTAGTATCTAATTAGCAATCAAATTTTTAACTACCAATTATTTAGTTTCTAAATTTGCTAACAAAAACTTTGGTTGCTAATTAGATACCAATTTAGAAACTATTTAACAATAATACAAGCTAATTTAGAAACCAATTTTTTTTAGTTTCTAAAATGATCTCTAATTTAGTTACTATTGTAACTAATTATTTTGGTCTCTAAAAATTGATTTTTATTTCATAATTCTCTTGTAGTGTATATTTCTTAATTTTTTATGTAGTTCAAATTAAAAAAAAAAATTATAAGTCAAAGTAACTATTTTTTTATTATACGATATTATCTGAAAATTAAAAAATAAAATAAAATTTAGTGTAATAGTAGTTTAAATTAAGAAATTAAGAATTTAAATTTTATTTTTTTAAAAAAATTATTAATACCCAACAAATCGACTCATTTTAAATAAAATAACTTCTCCTAATACAGAAAAACTATAAAATTTTAAAGATTAAATAAAAGCAATAAAAAATTTAATAAAAAATAATTATTTTTTAAAAACAAAAATTATAATTATATAATAATATTTTTTTTATCTAAAAACACAAATTTCACCCCAAATATATATATATATATATAATAAATTTACGTAGTTATATTATTTTACGTTATTTTACATTTACCAATTATTTTATTAGTTAAATATTTTTAATCCAATAATTTAACTTTTCACCTTAAAACCTATAAACTAGTAGTTAATTTATGAGAGTTAATTTATCAACCATCAATTAGTTTCGTCAAAGAAACCATTGATATATCAACTAGTTAGGTAAAAACAATTCAAAAAATTTGCATTTTTATTTTCTAAAAATTTCTCTAATTTTTTAAATAAATTTATTTTTCTGTTTTTAAGATGTTGGACATTTTGTAACACTTTTCTTACAAATTATTTAATATTATTATTATTATTAATCTTAGCCAAAAAGGGGAGAAATATAGCATAACTGAATTTTTATTATATATAACGAAACCATCACATTCATTTAGCATGGATAATGTTTAAACCTTGTTTAGCAAGTTTGTCCACACTTTGATAAGTGACAGAAAAGTAAGCGTCATAATTTGAGGAATTGGTCAATAGGAGCATAGAGTCAACCTCTTCATGCTCATTTGTACAATATTAGTTGAACAACATTATTATTGAAGAATCAACCTTGAAGAAGAATGTCGACAAGGACATTCCACATATAACTACAAATCCCTTCACCATTCACCTCCTTAATTACCTAACCTCTACTTTATTACCATCACTATTTAGCTTAAAACTCCTATTACCAAGTTTTGGCCATCTTTAAAGACCAAATTTTTGTGTTCATACACAAGAACTTTTTCAAAACAATTCATTTATCATTCATTAATCTACTCTATTAATAAACAAAATTTATTATCTATTTACAGAAAGAAAATAATCTAACTAAAGTTATCCATTTGTTAATTGACTTATCTACTATTTCTAAAAATCCTATAAATCTTCTAATTGATCAAAACTAATTACCAAATCATTTTCATAATTAATTTTGTGGGTAAATTGTCCCTTTAAAATTTAAATATATTTTTAATCTTTTATTAACAATAATGATAATTAAAAATTATATGATAACCATTTGAACACCTTGAATTTTATAATCAAAAGATATTGATTAGATGTATAATTAATACCATATAAAGTCTTTCATCAAGATTAAGAATAAGAGAGTAAATGTTGCATTGTGTCAAAATGATGTTAAAATCTCTTGTACCTTTACAAAGGTTCAAATAGAGATCTTCATGCTAAAAATAGAGAATTTGTCATATCCTTAGATCCATAAAAGCTTAATGGAGAACATTGCGAGTGTTCAAATAACTACTTAGGAGTGAGTGTTTATCCTTGTATACGTTGAAAGACACAATTTATCCTTAGTAAGCTTATTCAATTATATGAACCTTGTATTTGTCTAGAGATATAAACACTCCCTAGTAGACAAACTCTATAATCTAATGATCATGTAAATACTTGACCTTCATACCTTAGCTAGTAGTGGGAGTGGTTGTTTGGTAAACAATACTCGTTACGTCAAGAGTGAGTTACTAAAAGATACTCAAGGGAGTATCCAGAAGTGGTTAAGTATCCAAAGAATATTCGGTTTAGCTAGGAGTGACTTGGTAAAGAATACTCAAATTAGTCAAGAGTGACTCAATAAAAAAAATACCCAATTTAGTCACGAGCCAAGAGTGACTTGGGAAAGAATACTCTATAATGTGATCAACCAAGAGTGACTAGGATAAAAAATAATAATACTTAATTAAGCCAAGAGTGACTTATGTAAAAATTATTCAAGGGATTAACCAAGAATGACTATGAGCTAAAGAATACTCCAAATGTATTTCACAACATTTGTTTGCCCAGTGAAACTCAATCTATTGATTGAGAACTGGATGTAGTTTTTTGTGATAAACAAACTATTTTAAATTGATGTGTCCTTTCTTCTTTTCCTATTTTCATTGTATGTTCTCTTCGTCATCGTCAGTAATAACCTAGGAAAGAAAATTCATTATGAAATAACTTATTTTAAAATCATATTTATTAAAAAAAATTTCAATCAAGATTTTAGGTTGCATTTATTATATTCCATCAGACACAATAAATAGGATCTAATAATTTGTTGAAACAAACTAGAAAACAGCTAACTCAAAATATCTTATATTTAAGTGATTATCTTATCAAGTAGATTAAGACATCAAGTGGTGATTAGATAAAAGAAATTGATGTGTCAGGTTATGAAAATTATGTGTATTTTTTGTTAGACATGTTTAATATAAGTTTTCTGCCAAAAATTAATTGTGACAACTTACATTACTTCATTAAAATGTGATTGAAAATTTCTACATCTTATTGACAATAATTCATTCGTAATTTATGGCATGTGATGTGCTGATAGAATAATAAGATTGATATATATATTTGCTATGCATATCATAATTTATTTTTTCTTTAATTAGTTCACTTTTATATATGTATATATATATATTATATGTATATTTGTAAATATATAATATAAAAATAAATAATATTGCAGGTGATTGAAGTAGAAATATACAAAGTTAATTAAATATTTATTTTTGCTTTATATTCTATGTATATATTTGTTAAGGAACTTGAAGTTTGAAGTTTTATTGTTGTGTAATATATATTAAGTACAAGTAGTTGATATGTTCTCATTTCTAAGTTTTTCAATACATTTTCATATCAAGAATTACACAATACATAACTTTATTTTCATTTACATACACACTTAAATTTTAGCCGTAACCATTAATAATGTTTATAAATTTCTTATTTCTAACATAAATATAATATGTGGTTTGATTTCGTGTCCAATAAAGTTAAATGTTGATTTACATCTAAGATAAAAGAAAAATATTTTGAATGAAATGCATTTATTATATTCAAATTGTGAATACAGAGGGTCCAAAACATAAACTGACATATAATTAAGAGATGTGATGACTGCTTAGGGTTTTTAAAAATCTCGCAACATATTAGTTTTGTAATGTTCTTACTTATATGCAATCTGAGTACGTAATTTTAAATTATTTAACAATTATGGAGGCTACAAATAACTGTCTATATTTCTAAAAAATTATTTCTCACGATAAAAATAAGTTTCAGTTAATACACTTTCTATATTTTTATTATTTTAAATGTTCATTTCCCAATATAAATTAATATAAAACAAAAGGATGATATCCCACATGATATCTTTAAAGCTGTGGATAATGATTTCGTGATATCCATGAAAAATATGATAAAATGATTTCAATATGTTTAGTATGCATAACAAGTCCAACTCCACTACGATGACATCTTATAAGTTAAATAAACATGTATACCTAATTACTCTATGAGAAGATGAAGACGTCTCACAATCAAATTATTTGAACCCTACTTTTGACTGTTTTGATTATTGAAAAGTGAGTTTTTAAACTTTTTCTTTTAAAGGAAAAACTTTTAACTTGACTTCTAAGCAAAGTACGAATTTCGATAATTCTAATATTGTTCAACTAACAATTATGTTAATATGATGTTTGAAAAAACCTTTTTCCTTGCTAGTTAAATGTACTTGGACCAAATTTTGATTCAGTATTCCTACTTTTCTTCGTTTGGGTAAACCTGCCTCTTATATTTTATACAAAGCTGCAAAAAAGTGGAATGGATTGCTTTAAAGTAGCAAAATTTATGTCGACTTTAAAATATAAAATAATACAGAAAATTTAATCTAAAGAAGAAACTTGTAATTATTTAAATTAAAAAGTGAAGGGTATGATATAGTGATTTTACTTTTGTGAATTATCTCAATCATTATTTGTTGTATCATTAATGAATGTCTACAAAATCTTGAACTCTCTTGGGTTGTACATCTCTTTTATATCTCATTACATAAATAACGTGAATTTTGGTTTATATAGTGTTTGATGACTCTAAATTTTGTATAAGAAACTTAGAAAGCTCAGTCGAATAATTAGATTATTTATTATAAATCATTTGGTAGTAGTATTAAGACTAGTTAGATTATATAGTGCATCTTGTTAATGTTTTTTTTTAACGATTTTTCTGTTGTTCCTTTAACTTAAACTTTATATATAGAGGTCGTTATAGGCTTACACGATATTGTGATAAACTCTCTATGTATAGAAGTTTTTAGTGTTAATAAAGTATTTTCTTTCAATCTTTTTTGTGTGTTTCTTGTTTATTATTGTTGAGAACTCAACAATTAGTGTCGTCTATGGGAACAAGAAAAAGAAAGTTAAGAAGTTGAAGACATGACCACTAAATTTGACATCGAGAAGTTTTTCAGGAAGAATAACTTTGGATTGTGAAGAATTAAGATAGGGGTCATCTTTATACAGGAAGGTTGTGTTGAGGCTCTGAAGGTTGAGGCGAACATGTCAATGTCTATGTCTCAAAAGAAGCAAACTGACATGATCAACAAAGTCAGGAGCGGTATAGGTGATAACACTGAAGGTGGTTACTAAAGAGAAAATCATTGTGTTAATGTGGGTGAAACTTGAGTCATTGTATATGACTAAGTCTTTGACATACATACTATGTTTGAAGGAACAATTTTATTCATTCAGGATGATTGAGTTAAGAACGATGGTGGAGCAGCTAATGGATTTCAACAAGATTTTGGACCCGGAGAACATTGAGGTGAAGCTTGAGGATGAGGATAATGTTTTACTTATTCTTAACACCTTGTCTAAGACGTATAAACATTTTAAAAATGCTTTGTTGTTCAGGAAGGAGTAGACCATTATTCTTGAGGAAGTTCAAACCTCAAAAGGACTAAAGAGCTTTAGAAATTTCAAGAGTCTAAGAGAGAGGATAATGACTAAGTCTTTGGCATACATACTATGTTTGAAGGAACAATTTTATTCATTAAGGATGATTGAGTTAAGAACGATGGTGGAGCAGCTAATGGATTTCAACAAGATTTTGGACGGCCCGGAGAACATTGAGGAGAAGCTTGAGGATGAGGATAATGTTTTACTTATTCTTAACACCTTGTCTAAGACGTATAAACATTTTAAAAATGCTTTGTTGTTCAACAAGGAGTAGACCATTATTCTTGAGGAAGTTCAAACCTCAATAAGGACTAAAGAGCTTTAGAAATTTCAAGAGTCTAAGAGAGAGGATAATGAGTTGAGTCTGAATGTGTCAAAGTTGAAGAAAAAGAAAGAAAAAAAGTTTAAAGGAAAGAAGTTAAAACAATACTCGTCAGACACTCTGGTAGAAGTTGAGTGCTACAATTGCCACAAGAATGTTACTCCAAGTTGAGTAATCCACAAAAAGAAGAGAAATGAAAAAGGCAAAAAATCTCATTTCAAGAAGGAATTTGCTAATGTTGTTGTAACGTTTAATAGCTACGAGCCTACCAAGTTGTTGATGGTGTCTACGTCTGATACACAAAGGAGCTAGGTCAATTGACTTAGGAAACACTTATCATATGTATCCAGTGAAAAAATTCTTTGAGATCTTGGAATTGAAAGAAAATGGAGTAGTCCTTCTTGGGAACAACAAAACATGTATGGTGTAAGGATGAAGTCTATCAGATTAAATATGTTTGATAATCAAGAGATGTTGCACAACATGAGGTATGTTCAATAGATCTCAAAATGAATCTTTTGTCAACCAATATGTTTGATCAGATTAGTTTAACAAACAAGATTGAACAAGGTGTGACAAAGATTATAATAGGAGTGTCTATAATTGCTAGAAGGGAGAAAAAGAATGGTATGTGTATCTTATATGATTCAACAGTGATTGGGCATACGTTTATGCACAGTCAAACAATGTAGGATAAGGCGAAGTTGTTGCATCTGAGATTGAGACACATCAAGGGTTTGGTGGAGTTGGAGAAGCATAACTTATTATGAGGTGATAAGATGGAGGGATTGGAGTTTTGTGATCACTAAGTATTGAGAAAGTCTCATAAATTGAAGTTTGAGATTGATAAGTATATGTTTAATAAACCCTTTGAGTATGCCTAGGTAGACCTATGGTATCCAACACGAGCTCAAACTCATGGTGGATGGTCTTATTTTCTCACCACCATCATAGACTATTACTCAAGGAGAGTGTGAATCTATATCTTGAAAAGTAAGACTGGGACTTTTTACAGGTTTAAGGAGTAGCACATGGTGAGTAATCAATAGAAGACCAAACTAAAAGTGTTTAAAGAGTGAATTGAAGTTTGTTTCAGGGGAAGTTTAATGAGTTTTGCAGGGTAGAAGATATAAAGAGACATAAGACGGTTGCAGGTACACCACGACAAAATGGATGGTTAAGAGGATGAACAAAATAGAAGTATGTTGCTGGGAGCTAGATTGACTAAGTCCTTTTGAGGAGAAATTGCAAATACTGTTATCTACCCAATAAATAGGAGTTCGTCGTCTACTCCAAATTACAAGACTCTTATGGAAGTTGGAATGGAAGGCTAGCAGATATGAGAATCTGAAGGTGTTTGACACCTTGACATTTGCACATGTTAGAAAGGATAAACTTGAAGCATGGACTAAAAGATGTATCTTCATTGAAACATGGAAGGTGTGAAGAGGTATAAGTTGTGAGGATTGGAGCCTGGGAAGGCTAGATGCTTTATTATAAGGGACATCGCATTTGATAAGACTAAAATGACTATGATGTGTAGAGATTTAGAGAAAGAAAATGAGAAGTTCATGTTTAGGTGGAGCCTTTTGATGATTTAGTAGACCATATAGAAATGTCAGACAATAAATTTTTTTATAAATCATTTTTAATAAATTATTTATAATTTATAAAAAATTATTTATAGATTATTTGATGATTAAAAATTATTTATAATCATTTTTTTATTTGTAGAGATTAAACAGTAAAATAAATTTAAATTTTATTATTAAAACCCTCGAATATAACAAAAAAAAACAAAGCATAACAATATCCAAATATAATATTAAAATAAAACATAATTATAAGTCATAATTAATAAAATACTGTAAATATATTTTGCTAGAATGTGTAGGAATTAAATAATTTTTGTCATTGTAGTCACTACTTTAGTTTTACCCCATCTTGCGTGTGCATCTTCTAACCTTATGCTAAGTTTTCCCTAAACCTGATTATTAATTAGCATTTGAGAAGAATCTCTTGAAAAAATATCTGAGAATATTAGTCAGTGCAAACTAGAGAAAAACAAACACGGGATTTCCCAACAACAATGTTTAAATTCGTTAATAAAATTGAAATATCAAACTAGTAGTAACGATGAGAATCTCCAATCAGTTAGCAATTATTAAGTCTGTGTTTAGCGAAATAAAAGTGATTAGTTAGATCACTTTTAATGGAGTTATTGGTCAAAAATGTTGTTTTCACAAGCATAACAGTCTGTTTCCACTAACTATTTAAAAGGTGTCAAGCAAATTTATTAAATTAAAAGTATTTCATCAAATTAATTGTTGAACTAATAATAACATGGGTGAAAAGGTACGAAGAGCAATAAAAACTACTTTCTAGCTATTAAAATTCTCAAGTTCTATCATTTTTCCTTACTGACTAACAAATATAACAATACTCATTTGAACAACTTTAGTATTTCTCCCGTTTGAAAAAGAATATGAACAAGTAAATAAGGTGTTACTAAGTTTGAAATCAAATAGACCAGATAAAACATTTGGCACAATTATAATATGAATTTGTGACTTGATGGTGTGCAAAATGGAACTTTTAGGAGCACTATAATGCAAAACGGCTCCCAGTTCCATCCAAAAACCGATCAGTGTACCACCCTTTGTTCTGTAATTCTTTCAAGAATATAGGAAACACACCATTCATTTTCTCATAAGCCTCATGCAGAACACTAGCACTGAGCTCATGACGAGAGGAACTCACAAGTTGTGCAGCATATGCAGCAACTAGCCACCCTCTCAGTGCATCTTCACCACTAGCATCTTGCTCCAATACCATGTCAATGCATTTATTCCCTAAGTTTAAAAGAAACTTCTCATCATGGAACACTTGTTTTAATTCAAGAAGCCTGGAAGGCTTAATGGCCTTGTGCACAGCCTTCCCTACTCTTACATTTCCCGTGTCTTCTTTCAGTTGCAGATTAAACAGCAGATTTTCCCTATATCTTAGATCAGAAGGGCTTGAAACAACTCCTGCCTGCATTGGAATTCATCAAACAGGCGAACAGTATTTCAGTCTTTTTTCTTGTTACAAATAATGGACAGGAAAAGTTTTCATTTACTTCAGTAGTTCAAACTAGACCTTGAGAAAATCATCCACCACCATTGCCGTTCTTCGTGGATTCAAGGTATTGATAGGAGTTGCTCTCATTTCTTCAGACACACTGTATAAATGTATAATTGAAAGGAGAGGACCCGCAACTAACTGACAAAAATTGTCTCATAATTCATCAGTTTGAATCGTAAGACATCACAAGTATATTATCATTAAGACATGTAACATGATCAATTATATCTCTATAAAGTAAACTAGGAAACAATACTTGTTTCCTTTTACATTCCGAGTAATGATTCTGAGTGCAATAAATACGACCAAGATGGAAAGGATAGTGAAACCACAACCAACTGACCAAAAAAGTTTCATATTCCATCTGTTGGGAACTATAAACTAAATGAATACTTATGTCTAGAAAGTGTTTCCTTTCATATTTTGAGTAATGGTTCTAATTGCAAGTAAAGAATGTATACGACCTACATGCCCTTGACTCCATTAACATTTAATTCATATCTTGCCATCAGCTATAACTTTTGGTTTAAATTGCATACATTAAATTTTCAGTTAACTTTAACACTGGCTATTACTATTTATTCGATAAGTTCTGGTTAAAAATTACATATTAACCAGAGCAGTTTAACAACAATTTTCAATCTAGCCCCTCGAATTGAAGTTTCAGTTTATTTTACAGGTTATCCCAAAAAAGGAAAATGAAACCTTGGGGTTTGATAAAAAATAAACTGCAATTAAGCATAATTTATCCTAATATTTTTTACAGAGCCTAAGAATTAATAAACCGAGTAGTAGTACAAACTTGCACTGTCATGAAGATTACAGGGAGACTTAGCCTTACGTTGGTGCTAGCTGGAATATAATCATGAAGCTTAAATCGTGAGTTCTTTTGAAAGCTCATCAATAGTCCAACTTCATGGAAGATCTCTCCTAAAAGTGAATTATGTCCCCTCTTACCCATTTCTATATAAATTGACATACATTTTATGCGGGCGAGAGGTGTTGAAATCGCATGTAATATTGTAACCAACTTCAAAAAAATTCACAAAATGCATAAATATTTCAATTCTAAAGCCTTTCAGTAATAACCACGTCCAAGAACATCATTACATATATTGTTAGCACAAATTAATTGCAAGAGTAAGAAACCACATTTAAATGAACACCGAGGCCCAAGAACAAAAAATAAAAGCTCTATACCTTTCCCTGCATTGATGCACAGATAGTAGATGCTAATTGAATTCCAACTCCAATTCCTATAACATTAAAGAGAGTTGAAAAAGCCTCTCCTTTAGCAAATAGGTCGCTGAGATTTCCTTCTTTAGCAAATGAAGAATATATAGGCAATCTTGTTGCTCTTGCTGCCACAACTGCCATCCCCTGTTGACTCCACAATAACAGAAAGAGAAGTAAGTTGCCTAAAACAAATGATACTTTTACTCATAATCTAGAATAGGATGCTAAAGACCCCAAACATGACAAACATAGGGTTGAATGAACCATTAGCTGTGAACCAACTTTATATTGCAAACACTACCAAAATGTGTAATTATTTTTTAAAAACTTAAACCTTTGCAAAATTTCCTAAGCCTGCCACTTCAAGAAAAAGATGTGGGCATAATGGAGAAAGCACTTCCAAGCCAATGCCTATATCATAGAGAACATCAGCTGCAAAAAATGTAAAGCTAGTTGTCAGACAACTTGAGAACTTAGCAATTAAGAGCTAACATAATATATCAAGGAGAGAAGGCGGTGAAGAAAAGCACCAGCCCACATGCAAACCTAGCAGTCTCCAACGTTTAGGTTCAGAATCCATTCTAGCACCCCAATTGCTACAGATCAACTTTCCTACATGTTGCATTCCATCCTTCAAAATCTGGTCATAACCCGCACAAAACATCCAGTTCATATATCAAGCACATTCCACGGTTATTGCTGATTTGAGAAATTATCAATTTGAAATTAATATCAAATTACCCAACTAACAGCTGTCGCTTGTGCAGGTGTGGGCCGCAACCCTGCAGCAAATAGTAAGGACTGCAGAAGAATAAGCATAGAGACCAAGGACACCCACTCAATTATTTCATGATAATCAATTCATGAAAAAGATTACATAATACATAATTACAATTAAATTAACTAAAATTACTAAGAATGAATAAAGAGTACTCTATATTTCAGTTGTCAAGAAAGCAAGTTTGATTTTCCAATGTCAAAGAAAATAACATTTTCCATTACATCCTTTACTGAATTTTCGTGTTACCGGAAGAAGACCTGAGTTGATAGCACCGATAGCGCTGCACTGGTAACATGTTGCAGAGCTCGAAACTGTGTGTATCTAAGATAGCCTTCATTCACACTGCAAGAGAAACACAGAAAAGCTCTATCACTGAACAAGCTTTCCTAGTTTCTACACCATAAACCATAACATATTTTCAGGAAAAATAAATAAACCTGTATGGATATCCCGAGGGGAAAAATTTATTCATGAAAGATCCCACCACCCTTTGGTAGAAAGGCCTGGAATCATCAACAATCACAACCTACAAAGAAACTAAAACCCTCGTTAGGGTGAAGAAAGTCACACAAACACTTTGAAATTCAAACACAAACAATTTTAGAACACGACACATACGTTGCTTCCTTACATAAACATAAGATATCATATCACAGATTTGAGAGTCAAAGAGCTGACACAACAGGAAGAAATCAACACCATTTCCACTTGTGTTAACATCAAATTATAAATTTCAACATCTGAAGTGAGTTGACGTTGACCACATTCCAAGCATACAAGTTATGAGGGTTTAGAAAATAACATGTTTGTTACAAACGGAGAGTCGAAAAAAGAGACATTGAAGAGAGACATACGGAGAGTCGACCATCGGGTTCAAACTTGTGTCGGCTACAAACAGAGTCCGAGGTTTCGAACCACAACAGGGAGGCTTCACCCTCTTTCTTCTCCTGTGTTTTCAATAATCAATTTGAAAGTTTGAAAACCCACGTAAATAACCCAAATAATAAAGAACGAAAAGAGAGATAATGGGTGCAGAACAGAGCACCATATCCATGGAGAATTAAGGAATTGTTTCGCCGGCAACCCCCAAAAACCTCCGCTACGCTATTACAGCGCTTAAATTTTTATCCTTTTTGTCTCATTCTTCATTTTTTTTATCAGACTAGGTTAATAAGTGGTGTGTTTTCGAGAGAGGAAAGGGTCATGTTTAACTACATTATCAATCAGCACAAATTTATTATTCTTTAAATTATATCATCTCATAACTTCTAATTGACTGATAATTTAGTTTTTTTTTTTTCGTTTTACATAGAATGTTTATTTCTATAAAATTAAAACAGTGAATAAAATATTTTAATTATATAATTTTATTTTAGATTTAAAATCAAAATTTCAATTTCAATATAGAAATTATTACTTTTAAAAAATATTATTTTTAAATGACAACTTAAGAAAAAAAGTATTTTACTCTTCCGTAGAATGCTTAATTATAATGTTTAATAATAAATTATTTTATTCATAAGTTATATCTGATTCATATCTTTAATAAAATAATATTAATATATAGTTTCGAAATAGTCCTCTAATTTGTAGAGTGAGGAGTGTTACTAATTTATAGAATATTACCATACTTTTCACATATTTTTTATTTATTTTTCAATACAGTCAATCACTTGATCTGTTTGTACCAATTTGTCGGTATCATGTCAATACCTAATAATGTGACTTGTTCGGTTTGTGCCAGTACATCAACAAATTTTTATTATGTAACCTTTTAATTTAAAAGGCTTTACTACAATAATCACGCAACTATTACATTCAAAATTATTACTAAAAATGTATTTAATTTATAGTTTCTCATTATAAAGGGCTTTTACAAAAATAAATATGTATCACTGAATCTTTTAAAACTTCTATACTCACCGCAAACAAATATCTTCAAAATAACAATTACGAAACTTTATTTTTAATCATAACTTAAAGTAACTCTTTGATCGAAGTAAGTCGGTATTAAAAGTTATAATTTGAATTGCAATTCCAACTTAAGAAAGTGTAAAAAAATAGTTAATGATTATATTTTAAATAATAACATACAATAAACATATTTTAAAATATAGATAAAATATTAATAATTTAACACTAAAATATTCTTTAAGAATTTAGTTACATGATACATTCTTTAAAGTTTGTAAAATGAAATAACGTATCTAAAATAAAGATAAGTATTTTTATTTAATATTATCTTATGACGAAAGAGATTCTTTATGAAAATACAAACAAAATAATGAATCAAACACTATAAGAAGGTATATTTTGATATATAGTTTTATTTATCTTCATTAAAATGTAATTAATATAACTTAAAGACTTTTTAATTTCTAGCATTGATTATCTTTTGAAAATCTCAAAAGTAAAAAAAAAAAAAAACACATCATGCAAATCTATTTTGAGTGTGATATAAGTTTTGCTAAATATTACGGTAACTTCTCCTTGGAATATTTTTTAAGAAAATTTAAGCTCAAATATTTACATATTTTAGGGTTTGTTAAGAGTAGAATAAGACTCTTTTGTATCTTTAGAATTCAAATCTATATCTAAATGGGATTCGAAACCAAATTTCTTCCGTTACTAAAGAAACTTTAATCACTATACCAAACAAATTTTTTAGTATTATTATGATTTTTATTATACTTATTAATAATAATAAGTATAATAAAAATCATAATATGACCAAAGAACCTGTCTCTCGTCTAGTGTTAATGTTTATCTAGTCACTAGAAAGACTTGGGTTCTGGGAATTTGTAAATCCACTCTTAAGTTAGGATTTTGTTTTATGAGGTTGAATTTATGGAAACATAATAAAACATATTTGTTTCTTGGCTAACTTGATTCCTTTCTCTTTAATTCTTTATTGGCTTTCTCTATACCTTCAAAGTCTGCGAAAATCTTTTATAAACAATTAATTCTCTCCCTTGTTTAAGGCCTACAATTGTAACATACTTTCACGGTAGTCTCGTCCTTCGTCAGCAACCATTGGATCTCATCCGTGATGCGCGCATACACGACGATTGTGTTGTCGCCCTGCTGAGGCGGATGACAAAAAATTCACCGCATGCAAGCTCCACATTGTATTCCTTATCAACGAAGTTGAGGATCACTCCGAGGATGCGGAGGAGGATGCATCATCGAGGAAGAGATTTTGAATGAGGTCATTATAATCCATGGACGGGTAAAGTGTGATCTCCGAGGATGAGTGATTGAGATAAAGCAACAACGAAGGAGAATCGGGATTAGTATAGTTTACTTGAGAATAGAGAAATTTTTTTCAATTAGGGTTATTGAAGAAGAGTGAGTGTTGCGTTAAGTTTTTTAGAATGCTGAGAAGAGAGGATAAAATCAATTAAAAATAATAAAACTAAAATAATACATTTACGGAGATTTATTAGAAAATCCGTTAACACTTAACCGGATTAAAAAACCTTAAATAATTGGATGTCGTTGTAACCTCTCTTAATATGTTAAAGTTAATTTTTTTAGTGATATGTGATAGAAATACTCATAAAAGAAAATCTTAGTTTGAAGAAGACTCGCCAAATTTAAGGATAGTTTTTATAAACTATATATATTCAACAACACTAACATCGGATTAGTAGTTGTGCTAATACTTTCAGTTTCTCCTAAAATAATTATTTTATACCATAGGTTGTTAATTAAGTAAAAGCAAATTATATAGAGTACATAGTTATTTGAATTATATAAAAGAGATATTATAGAATGTTGCCTTGAAATGATCCAAATTATAATTCAATCTGGGTTTGAAAATTTATTAACGAATATTACATTCATCTCACAATAATTACAATTTTAAAGTTTTTTCACATAATTAAGAACAATAATAAATATACTATATTTTGAAAATTCTATTAAAATAATATCATTTTCTTAGCAATTGTATTATTTTTATAGAGATAAAAAAGTAATTAATTTAAAGTACAAAAGTTAACGTTTCATTAAATTTTGAAAACATAAATTATTTTTTTAAAGTTTAACACTAGCATTATCACATCAAGTAAAGATTAATCTCTTAAGGATAAGTTTGCTTAAGAGAATAGGAGATGAAAAATATAGATAAACTTATACAAGGTATTTGATAAAAGAGAAAAAAGCTATCGTTAAAAATGTTGTTATATGTATTATTTTCATTAATCTTTATTCAAGTCTTTCTCTCTTTTCTTATGTCTTCTTTTATACTTTTAAACCAAACATCCTTAATCTTCATTTTATTAATAATTTTTTAAATAAAAGCTTTTCTTTAGGCATCACTATGCAACTTAAAATCTCAGCTAGGCTAACACCTCAAGTAACAACAATCATTTATCATCACATGAAAAAATTATTATTAAACAAAAAAAAAAAAAAATACAAAAATACGGGGGACTAGACCAAAACTCATATGTTAACAAAAACGATACATAGGTAGACTATACCTATTCATAAAGAATTCTAAGAACAGACAAGGTGAAAGCTTATTATACCAAAGAAAAGGTTCTCTATGAAAAAATCCTAAATTAGCCAACTTATCAGCACACGCATTTCCTTCACGAAAAATATGAGTAACCGTAAACCTAATTTTCCCACAGTAATTAAGACAAGCATTCCATCGATTACGAAACATCCAAGGAACATTTGTCCTAGTAGTAAACGCAGCACAAACCAAAGCAGAATCACATTTCAGCCAGACATTAGTAAGCCCCATCTTTTGAGTTTCCTCCATAGCATGTATAACCCCATAAAACTTAGTACCATTCAACTTATTTTCACACCATTAACAAAAGAATGAAGATTTTTTTTTGGGCAAATTCCATCAGACCTTCATCGCTTCTTCCTCCACCTCCATATTTTTTTATAAAATTCTAACTATACCATTCTTATGTTATAATTTTTGTATTGAAGAAGACTGTGATGGTTTATTTTTCATCAAATGGTTTTGGATATTTGTGATAGTTGATTGTGGTTGTTTGTAGTGATTGGTGGTAGTTGGTGGTTATAATAAGTTTTATTGTATTTTTTGAGTTCTTTTTACTTATTTTTTTATCAGATTGTACAATTTGTAATACCACTTAGTGTATTATATAGTTTGGATTGTACAATTCAGAAGATAAACCAGAATCTGAACTTGCCTTCTAAATCGTCCAATATGTAACAAATTTTGAACTTTCAATCTAAAAGACAATTATGAATTTAGGTTTACCTTTCAAATTGTACAATCCAACAGACATATTATAGTAAGAAGTGTTACGAATTGTACAATCTAAAATATATTTCTCGATATGAGAATACATTATGGATTTTAATCCAATTTTTTTTAAAAAAAATTAAATTATAGAATCTGAAAGATATTTTTAGATCCAAAAAGACCTTTTAAATTTTACAATTCGAGATTTATAAATAGAAAAATACGCTCATATTTGCCGCCCCTTTATTATTTCAAATATTAATCAAATAATTCTTTAAAAAAATATCACAACAAAAGAAATATATTATTATAAAGATTTCAATGTCAAAAGGACACATTATACTTTACACTATTGTACACTTGAAATTGAAAGTTAGATATTTTCATATGAAAATAAAATAAAATATTAAAATGGAGTTGAAATAATCAAATATAATATAATTTATTTAAAATAAAAAGTAATATAATTTAATTTAATAAAAATAAAATAATATTTAGAAAATGAAATATTAATTCAAAATAATTATTTTCTAATAAATTTATTTTCTCACAAATTCCAATAATCTGCATTGTTTAATATAGTTTTAAAAATAATATTTTAATAACAAACAACTAAAATTTACAAATAAATAAATCATATTTTTTAAATTATATTTATATAAATATGATTTTTTTTTATTATTTTTATAACAACTTTACATTTTCCAACAATGTTATCCGACAATGTTATGTAATCCATATTTTTTTTAAAAGTATTATTTTAATGGTCTTAAAAATAATTTTCAAAATTGAAATTAACTCAGATATAAAAAAAAATACATCATATTTTATTATTTATAAATTTCTAATTATAAGAATAAATTTGTAAACTTATATTTACATCTTTAATTTTTTTTAAAATATCTTCTTATAAAAATTACAATTTTTAATAAATTTTTCTCATTCATCAACTTAAAAATACTCACTACAAAAAAATCAGTATTATCTACGGATTTTTACCCACGAATCTGAATCCGTAGGTAAATTCAGCATTACCTACGGATATTACTTACGAACGACATTATCTACAGATTATGAATCCATAGGTAAATTCAGCATTACCTACCAACTATTACCCACGAATTCTGAATCCGTAGGTAAATTCAGCATTACCTACCAACTATTACCTACGGATATTATTACCTACCAACTTTTACCTACGGATCTCTATTACATACCAACTATTATACATATTATTAATATTAATATAATAATTTAAATAATATAAATAGTATTATATTAATAATAATAATATTAATGATATTAGTAATATAACAAAATTAATAATATCAGTAATAATAACATTAATAATATAAATAGTATTAATAAAAATATATATAAAATTAACATTTTTATAATATTAATAATATTAACATTATTTATAATATTAATAAGTATTTAATAATATTAATAAATATTTATAATATTAATCATATTAAATAATATTAATAATATTAATATTATTTAATAATATTAATATTATTTAATAATATTAATAATATTTAATAATATTAATAATATTTAATAAAATTTAAAATATTTAATAATATTAATAATATTAATAATATTAATAATATTTAATAATATTAATAATATTTAATAATATTTAATAATATTAATAATATTTAGTAATATTAATAATATTAATAATATTTAATAATCTTAATAATATTTAATAATATTTAATAATATTAAATAATATTAATAATAATAATGATATTAAATATATGAAAAATGTTATTAATTTTTATTTTATTAATTATATTAATATTGATAATTATACTTATAAATATATTAATAATCATAACATGACAACAAAACTTGACTGGTGTAATGGTTAAAGCTTCTATGGACATATCTCAATGACTCTGCCGCAGTTGAGTTCTAACATTAATTATATACGGATTTATTTTTTAGGTAATGTTGATTTCCCTACGGATTTTGTTAGACATCCGTCAATTTTCGGTTTTATCCTTATAAAAAAGTTAAAGCAAGTGAAAGTCAGCATGTATATCCTTTTCAATGAATTCATTTTATAAGTTTTAAATTTTTTTTTTTAAAGATAAATAATTTTATATAAATTTCAATTCTAAAAATAAATTTAGAAATTTAGAAATATAAAAATATAAATATTTAATTATGTTTTATTTATATATTTGGTTAACAATTATATATAATTAAAATCATTTAAAAAAATTCCAAAACATATTAATTATAAAATAAAAATATTAAATATATACTTATAATAAAAATAAAATTATTATATATAATTATAATAAAATAAAAAATATTATATATATTAATAAGAATGAAATAAAAAATAATTATATTATAAAATTTATATTTATGCATATAATATATAATCTTTGTATATAGATTTTATAAGATAATGGATTAACCTTAAAATATATATATATATATATATATATATATAATCGATTATAAATATTAATATAATTATATAATATAATAATAATATTATATATATTTATAATAATTAATTTTTTATTAATAAAATAAAAATAATGTTTAAAATTAATTTCCAAAATAATAATAAAATTATAAATAATATTATTATTTAAAGAAAATGATTAGGATAAATTTATAAACTTATATTTTAATATTTTATCACACTCATCGCATCACTCAAAAATTCACTACTTTACATACCTTAATTCAAACAACCTAACTTTCTTCATATATTTATCTTAAATAATTTCAAATTCACTCTCTCAAATGATCACCTTTCTTCTTCCTAATCCAAACATACCATTAGAATACACCACCACAACCTCTGAGACAAAGTAAAAATGAAACCATGTGAATAAGAGAACAACAAACATGTGGATAAGTAAAAATGAAATGATGTGAATAAGAGAACACGAAACATGTGCTCTTAAGAGAGAAGTAAAAATTAAATGATGTGAAGAAGAGAACAACAAACATGTGACGCGCTGCCAACTCAAACCAAATAAAACAATGGGAGGGAAGACATGATAGTGCAAACGAAAAAACATGTGACGCCGGTTCTTAAGTATGATATCATAATCGAAGTATCCTCTTATCCTAAGGAACTGATGGCGTGGAGATATTCCTTACTACTCCTACGGTTTAAGCATTCACGATTCTCAAGGACTCAACATTCATTAAGACAGATAAAGTCAGTCACGGGCATACCTTACAATATGTCTTTATTTATATGGGAAACTCACTGCAGATTCAAACAAAAACAAAAAGAATAGTTATGTTCACTGACTTTTTTTATTCCAATAAACTAACTCATTTCATTTCTGAAAAAACAATCTCATATACATGTCACAACATCATTTATCACTGTATACATGTTTATGATTGGTTCTGAGAATTTTATTTCTAGGAATTCAATTCTTGGGAATTACTTTATGTTGAAAAATTGATTCAAATTCGATCTACAGAAAACTCAATTTCTAATTAGCAATAGTGTTGTGGGATGTTAGAAATTATTTAGCATTTAATTTAGACAAATTGAATTCCTAATTGCGAACCCTTTTGTCAAACATGCAAAATCTGCTTGAAATTTGGTTGGATAAAGTTTTTTACTTTTTTTTTCAAAAATAATGAAAAATGTACAAAATTTAGAAAAAATAAAATAAAAATGTATTTAACTTGGAATTAGTTTAAATTATTTTTTTAGTTAAAATAATTTAAAATTAATCAAATCAACACTAATATTTGTTTATCTTAAAATTTATATATCAATTTAAATTGCATTGGTCAACAATAACAGTATTTTAAAAAAAAGTTTTTTGTAAAATGTCCCTATTTTAAAGTATAAGAAAAAAGATTTTTTTATGAAGGAGATAAATATTGATAAGGAGATAAAATAGATGAAGGAGAAAGTGAGATTGAAATTTTTTGAGTGAGGAGATTTATCATCTTTTAAATTTCAATTTTTATATTAAAAATAATTTATGGTTCCTATTCATGATCTAAAAATACATAAATTCTTAACATAGCAATTAAGTTGACACTAACTTATATTTTTTTTAATAAAGAATGAAATTAATTAAAATGAAAAACAGTTGAAAGATGTCCCAACCCATATAAAAAAAAAAAAAAATACTTTCACCATGTATAGAAAAATGATTCCCACAGAATAAAAACTCCAAAAAAAACCAAAAGAGTTGCTGGCATGACAACACCTATATTACAGCAGAACAAAATACTGCACCTACAATCCTTAAAAAAAAAACAGAATCCAAAGAAGCATTTTACAAAAAAAAAAACTTAGATAAATATAAAAATAAAATAAAATTAGTATCAACTACACTAACAGTAACCTTGTTTATTTAAGTTAGCTTCAATGCTAGTTTAATACTAACATAAACAATTTTACTTATTAACAGTTCAATGGTAATTTAATATTAACATAAACAATTTTATTAACAGAAATTAAAAATAGTTAACATCCTAATGAAATTGACTAAAATCACTCTAGTAGTATCCACATTAAGCAAATTCTATTAGTATTAATTAAGAAAACGCTAATATGACATTAACACAAATATTTATTTATTAAAAAAATAAAACTAATTTTATGTTTTCTATTTTCTTTAAAAAATAATATTATATATCACATTAAGTAGATTATTAGCATCCACATTAAGTACTCTCTATTAACATATCTTAAACTAAACTAATCTTATACTAATACAAATATTTATTCAATATTATTATTTTAAACTTAAAAAAAAAAACATAATAGTTAGTTTAGCTAATTCTAATAGCAACTCAATTTATTTGACTAACACTAACATTTATAATCAAATTTGATGTTTTTTTTATAATGACGAGCATAAGATAATTTTTTATACGCTCTTTGCTAGAAAAGAGATTAAATAAAATGAATAAAAATAAAGAAAAGTGTAGAAATAAGAGTGAAAAAAATAAAAAATTAAAGGAATTTGATTGAAGAAAAATAAAAATAAGAAAGAATAGTACAGTTAAAAAAATTTGAAAATTATTTTAACCTTTTCTCTTTTCTAACAATAGAAATTAATTTAAACTCTTTAATTTCTTCTCAACCAATACTTTGGGGACTTCAAAATCTTATCCCTAAAGTCCTCTTACAAGTGTGTGAAGTATAGTTATATTACAGTGATGAAACTCCAAAATTTCTATTGGAGTGTATAGTTTTCTTTTAAAAGTTCCAGCAAATTAATTTTTCTCATTGAAAATTAAATGTGGACCATGAAGCCTTCGAATAGTGGCTATAAAAGGTGAGATAGAGTGTGTATTCACATCCTTTGCTCAAGATAGATCAACATGTGTGGTAGACTACTAAGTTGAGTATGTCTCTCATCTATTTCTATTTTTATTACATTATTAATTTATAGCTCTTTCTCCTAATAATTTTCTATTGCTTCTGTTCTTTGGTTCTATGTTTATAACAATGCTCTATTTCTATTGTTTCATTTATACTTCAATTTAAAAATTGAAAATCTACTGAATTATGAACCAAACTTTATCAAATTGTATTTGATTTTTTTTTCAAGCCATGCAATTAGGTACGGTCAGTGCTTTGGCATGAAAAGGTGACCTAAAAACAGTAAAATGTATCATACTTTTTTTTATTCAGTATTTAAATTAATTAAAATAAAGTTATTTAACTTTTCACAATAATTGTTAATCTTGTGTGAGGTCCAACTCAAGATAAACTGATTGAAATGGGAGCAAGCATCCGAATGATATACTGAGGTCTCCCCCAATCCACTTACTACACAAACTCCAAACCTTCCAAGCTACCTTGCATTTAAAGAAAACATGACTCTCATATTCCTCTTCATCCTCGCACTGAACACACAAATTACTTTCTAAAATAAGCTCTCTTTTAACCAAGTTCTCACGTGTTGATAACCTATCAGTCAAAACTCTCCAAATAGTAGTCATTGAAAAATGGTAAAGCCTTAAGGTTCCAGAAAACCTCATATATAGAATCATATATGTACCCTCCTCAACCAACCTTAACCTACTATACGCCGAACTAACAAAATAGTTTGAACTTTCATCCAACTTCCATACTCATTTATCCAAAACCCCTACGGACAAAGCCTTGTCCTCAAGAAGAAACATTAAACGGGCTTCCTCATCCACTTCCCACGCAAACAGAGAGTGCCTCCACTCCACCACCTTCCAAGACCACTTGTTGTTGTTTCAATTCTCCACTTGTGACACAACAACACCTTTATCTTTAGTAATTGAATACAACCTCGAAAATCTTACTTTTAAAGTCTCTCTTCCAACCTGAATATATTCTCAAAATTTAAAATTAAACAAAATTAATAGAATATATAGTATATAGTATGAAGAAGACTCATATATAACATTATTACTGTTTATTTTTCTCCCTATATCATGAACATAATTGAACAAATTAATACAACACATACAATATGTATGTGTACATATTGTAAGTAGATTTAATTATCATAGTTGACACTATTAATATTTATTTGCCTGCATGTGATGAACAAAATTGGACAGATTAAAAAAAAACACAGTATATAGTAGGAAGTAGATTTAGTAAGCATAAATCATAATGAAATGTTAATGTCATTTGAAATTTAACATACATGTAATTAAATGACAAAATTTACAGTAATTTAAAATTTTATGCCTAAAATGCATAAAAAAAACAAATTTTCAAGAAAATAATACATTGGACACACTCAACACCAACATATCCAATTCAACTTCAACATCATAATTGATACAACAACAGTAATCTAAAAATAAATAAGAAAATCACAAAACCAACTTTTTAGTACATTGCATAGCTACCCAATCCACTTTGTTATGCATTACTAATATATATTAAAATTAATTTGTTGTGCATATTAATATGATGTTTTTCTTGCTAATCTACTTTGTTACTGTTTTCATTATCAACTTATGTATATAAACTTCTATTTACAATTTTTAATATAGAATTTTAGTGTATGAGCATTGTGCTATGTATTTCAAATATATACTTAATATAATAAATTGAATTTACTTGAAAGAGCTTGAAAACACATTCATCATTCAATCAAGATTACTATCACTAAATGATGAAATCTTTAGGATTGTCGCATCTCCTTCAAATTCTTTCATGCATTCTGCTATTGACTCTCTCATTTTCTAAAGAAGATCGAAAGGTAAATAATATAAATTCTATATATTTTGACCTAGCTATTGAAATTGTTTGTTATTACAAAAATATACTTTTAAAAACATATACTCGAGGTATCTCTATTGTACAATACTTCACTTTGTATTTTTTTTTTCTAGACTAATTTTCACATTCCTTCTATATGCTCTATCTGTGAGAAGTTATATCTTTCCAAAAATTGCTCTTAGGTTTTTATTTTTTTATGATTTTTTAAAATAATTCTAATTATATATATATATATATATATATAAAAGAAAATATTGGATTGCTTTCAAGTTAAGAGGAGTTTGGATTATATTCAAAATAAACAAATTAACTTAAAAATGACTTTAAATAAGGTTGAACATATTATTTTAAAATGTTGAAACATCCACATGAAATTCACGTAGTGGGACTATTATTTAAAAAAAATAAAATTTAATTCATCTTGTTCATACACTACAGATTTACATAGTCTACATGGGAGCATATCCAAAGGACATGGAAATCACATAATCATTTCACACCAGTATGGTTCATAATCGTTATTATATTGTATGCATACATTCATTATCATTGGTTATTGAAATGAGATCACATTGTGTAAATGATATTTTAAACCATCATTTCACACTTAAATAAATTCTTGTTTTATTATAGCATAATATTTTATTATAAAAAAACGGTTCTATAATATTGTTTTTACTATTTGACATGTTAAAACTTTATTTTTCTTAGTAATATAAATGTCACTATATTGTAACCATCCATAACCCTTCAGACGATAACTATAGTAATAATCAAATAATAAAATTTAAAAAAATATTTTTATCGCAATTCAATTAAAACTAAAGAAGAAAAAATAAATTATTTTTCAACCACATCTATGGTACAATAAATTCAGAGGAATACAACTAAAAATGCTATGAACAATAAATCAAGAGAATGCATAAATCTATAATGTTATTGTAATTAAATTTAGAAATTTTAATATAAATTGAAATTGAAGATATTAGATCTCTTATTACCTATTTAGGTATTAAAATATGGAGTGTTTATATAAATGTGATTATATCACTACAAGAAAATCATGATAGAAACCAATTTCTAGAGACCAAAATAATTAGTTACAATAGTAATTAAATTAGAGATCATTTTAGAAACTAAAAAAATGGTTTCTAAATTAGTTTCTATTATTTAGATAGTTTCTAAATTGGTATCTAATTAACAACCAATGTTTTAACTACCAATTATTTAGTTTCTAAATTTGATAGCAAAAATCTTAGTTGCTAATTAGATACCAATTTAAAAACTATTTAAAAATAATATAAACTATTTTTTTTTAGTTTCTAAAATAGTTTCTAATTTAGTTACGCAACTAATTATTTTGATTTCTAAAAATTGATTTGTATTTCATAATTTTCTTGTAGTATGGAAATGAAATAAAGTTTGGGCTAGAAAGAGATGCAATTCTCCCATTCAACAAAGAACAAGGGTACCTCTCTTACATTCATAACAGTTAAATAAATTATTATTTTATTATAATATAATATTTTATAGAATATTTATTTTTATTAAGGGTACCTCTCTTACATTCATAACAGTTAAATAAATTATTATTTTATTATAATATAATATTTTATAGAATATTTATTTTTATTATTTGCAATGTGAAAGAAACTTTATTCTTGCTAATAAATGTATTCCTGATAACTATAATGTAATTGATGGTGGGTAAAGAAATAGGAGAAAAATGAATTATATATGTATGACAAGAAAGCTCCATAAAACACTGTGCATGACCAACCTCTTCATCACCACTTTAATGAGATTATGACCAACCATAATGTTTCTTAATCTTTCAAGCGGGATAAAGATCATGAAGTGTACATGTATACTCTAAAACTGCTTAGGTATGGAGTGTTTTTATCAACAAAGAATAGTATAAGATCTACTTTAGGATATCTCAACCTCGTACACAAAATCCATAAAATCCAAAACAACTAAAGATATTGGTTTCTAAAAGAAAAACCCTACAACCAGCTCAAACAAATTCTTAAGGATCTAAAAACCCATTTCCTGTACGCAGCCAGCACCCATTAGACCACATTCTTCAGAGCCAATTGAAGTAACAGAGATTGTGACCGCAGAGGCTCATTTGCACCGCTAGACATTAAAAGCTTAAGAGGAATAATGGCCTAGAAAGTGCCACCACGTGCCTCCTCATAATAAAAACCAGCACAGATACAACTTGCAAAAGGCATAGAACCAAAGAGGAGAAAACTACAGACTTCTTTTTATATCCCTTAACTTGCTGAGGTATGGAGTGTATTATTATAGTTGCTGATTTGAAAAAAAAATATGTATGATAAAAGTACAACTTACCAAAAGATAAAAAAAAGGTGAAAGCAATGTTTGGGGCAGCCCAAAATTCTGACCTATGATGGAAGAAGTTGTAGTTCTTAATATCTTCCACTGTGAATCTAACTTCACCAATGCAACCCCAAGATAGCTACTAATGAAAACGAGGTAGCTACTAAAATATTGAATGGTCCCAGGTAAGGGCCAAGTTTAGTTATTAGAAATGATGCATGCTTATCTACTCTATCAGTGATGACTAAAAAGCAAACCCTAATATTCACCACTCTTGTCTTGATTCTGCCACAAGATGTTTTCAAAGAATCTCTAGAAAATTTCACAACCCGCTTTTATCAATATTATATTTTTAAAATTAATTTTGTATTTGTGCTTGTGTTTGGTTTTGAGGAAGGGGAGGTAAGAAATAATGTGTGATGTTTTCTGGGATGGAAGAGAAGGAGAAATAGTTTTTGAAACTTCTGGATTAGGATTCCGGGTATTACTCAATTTTGAATTTCAAAATGGCTATCATAGTTTTTTTAAAATACACATGCCTCGTGTAATGCCATCACTTTCCTTAAATTGAAATATTGAAACAACTAAGTCAAAAGGGAAAAAGAAATTGCAGAACCCAAATTTGCCAATATTAGAAAAGAAAAATATTCTTAGACAACCCAAGTTTAGCTTGTGCCAAAATACAACTAATGAGGTGGAAAAATATTCTTAGGTGGTAGGACTGCTTTTGTCAAGTGAAGAAAAAAATTGAAAGAAAGATTCTTAGATGACAGAGGTAATTTTGTCAAGTGAAAGAGAAAATTGAAAATCATAACGTAACAGATAATTAAGATAATTAATATGATAAAAATAAAATTGAAAAGTTAAAAGTTTATTTTTTTACGTTTTAAAAAAATTATTCAATAATTTTCTTTTAATAATATAATAAAATATATTATATTTAAATTTAAAAAATTTTAAAAAATAATTAAATTTTTTGATATTATTAATTATTAAGTAATTAATTTTTTAAAATATTAAAGTCTATCCAAGATAAAAGTTTGATAAAAATATTCAAAAAATTAATTAAAATTAAAAAAATTCTCATATTTGTGTTACATTATTTCAAAAACTAACCTTCTCAAACAAATTTATGTTATGATTCCCAAATTTATATTAAGCATATAAAAATCTATTTTTCTCAAAATTAAATAAAAATTTAAATAATAAAAGTTATAGGTTATTATGAATAATATATTTTATAATCCAACAAATTTATTGATTTATAATTTATGAAATTCATAATCTTATACTCAAGCATTAAAAAAAATTGTATACCTAATATCTCTTTAAAATAATTTGAAATTTTAAACCTTAAACATAAAAGTTATAAACTTATTTATATTATTAATATAGTAAAATTTAATAATTTCTTTTATTAACCATATACATTCTTATTTTTTTTTACAATATTAATAAACATTCTTTATAAGTTTCTCCTAGATTATTGTGAGAAATTCAAAAAGTTTAATTTTGTAACCTAATCAATATAATACATACTCATTACATATAACAAAATACTATCATCAAAACAACTCTAAAATTTATAAAAATAAAAAAGTATTAAAAAAAAAACATGAACGGGGCAGCAATGTGTAAGGTTCAGCAAGTTGAGATTCAAGCTGAACCACAGATTGAAGAACCACAAGCTAAGCCATATGGCTTGTTCTCAAAGGAGTTCTTAACTCCTTTGAAACAAGCCATTAGCTTAGCCTGTTCCGGTTCTTCAATATGTGGTTCAGCTTGAATCTCAACCTGAAGAACCTTAGACATTGTTGCCGCCTGCTTCATGATCCTTCTGGAAAAGATTTTGACTATAAAATGCAATATCAAGCAAGAACCATGTGCTTGATGTACCAAGGAGATGCAGTCCATGGCGAGTTAAGAACTCCTTTGAGAACAAGCCATATGGCTTAGCTTGTGGTTCTTCAATCTGTGGTTCAGCTTGAATCTCAACCTGCAGAACCTTAGACATGTCT
The DNA here is from genome assembly GCF_051622355.1 of Phaseolus vulgaris. Classification (NCBI taxonomy): domain Eukaryota; kingdom Viridiplantae; phylum Streptophyta; class Magnoliopsida; order Fabales; family Fabaceae; genus Phaseolus; species Phaseolus vulgaris. The sequence continues at coordinate 45,266,100 of NC_143498.1, read as the reverse complement.
GCTGCTGCCTACTTCGTGTTCTAAGATACTAGAGCAGTAACGGGCAGTTTCCGACATCTTCATCCGCCAGTAGTAAGTCAATGCCGCTGGGAGTGCTCCCACCATCACAATTATCCTTCAAACATAGTCTGCTTGTAAAACTGTTGAGGCAGAAGCCCATTAGCACCTGAATTTGCTCATTTGTCTTATAAAACTCAGACATTCCTCTTAAATAGCGTATCCGGACACACTATCGAAAATATACTTTGTATATAAATCTTTATTGTTAATTTATATAATTCATAATTATATAATATAAATATGTATCCCCGTGTCCTACATTTTAGAGATTATACGTATTTTTTCATATCAGTATCATATAAGTGTTTGTACTACATTACTTTTCAAGCGAAAATTACAAGGTTATGTCTGTATCTCTTTATCAAAAGCTTTCCTTTTCTGCAGAAGTGTAAACGAGAGTCAGACTTGATCAATTGTGAGAATTCAATAATAGCTGATCAATCTGAAGAAGTTATCAAATGAAATCAACCAATACACGTACAGTTACATCACCTGTTAGTCCACTATGAAAAAGTTGTTTACCTATACAATAACTATAGATTACACCACTAGTTGAAGTATTGAACCATCCAATAATTCATAATTAAGGCTAAGAAATTAGCCTCTATATAGTGACCAAATATAAGGAAGATAGAGAGCTCTCAATACAAAAGTTATTAAAGTTGTCAAGCTACCGCAGAAATTAGGAAACTGGAAGGAACTCGTACCATCTCAAAATAAAAACAAAAAGTAGTAAATAAGGACTTTCTAGATTCTCTCCTCACTTCTTTTTATTAAAAAAGTGCAATCTAAAATAACTTGGCAGTAAATTTCTTCGAAAATTATTATGTTTTTAAATTGTTTCTAAAGAGAAAAGAAAACAGAAACAAATCTTTGGATAAACAGAAATATAGTTGAATCTCATTTGAGAAATTTTCATACCGAATGAAACCATACATGCACAAGGTGCGTCCTTTGTAATATTAGAAGTGATGAGAAATAGCAGAAACAGATTAGGATGAAATCAGTATCTGAAATGTACATTAAAGGAGACACATGAAATGAATCTGAACTACAAAATTACAAAATTAATTACCTGTAGTGGAGAAAGGTTGTAGAGAGAAGAGAAAGATGTGAAGTGCAAGATGTGGGAAATGTATGAAGGGAGGGGGAGAATTTATAGGAAGAGAAGATACCAAAACATGACATAAAACAAATACTCTTTCTTAACACCAAATTAAAATACCTTTTAAGCCTACCAAAATTTACTATTTCTCAAATTTTCTTCTCTTTTCAATACCATGATATGTTAGTGATGTGTTATACAAATCATGTGATACCTAAACAAAATATGTACTTAACATATTTTTTTAAAGTTGTGAAAGCTACCCACTTTTTTGTTACACAATTAGGTACCAGAAAATTTGTTGTGGGATGAGATCACTTTATACTCTCCTAGTTTCAACTATAAGTCAAATTTATACCACTCAACTTAATTTACCTTTTACACTATTTGGCCAAAAATGTCATTCTTAGTTATATGTCATTCTTATTTAGTTTTTATTTATTTATTTGGTGAGTGTTAAATATCATCACAAAAAAATATACATATAAAAAAACTTGGATTTGCTTTCCATCATATATATATATATATGAAAACTCTTCATATCTAAATATTTATAATAAAAAAATGAATAAAGAGTGAAGGAAGAGAGAAAGTGAGAAAGAAAGAAAGCTTAAAATTGTATGTGAAAGTGAGAATGAGACCTTTATATAGAAGAAATGAATACAAAGTGAAGGGGATGAGAGAAAGTGAAAAAAAAAAGAGCTTAAAATTGTATGTAAAAGTGAGAATGAGACCCCTTTTTTTATATAGGAAAGGAATCAAAAATATTTTGTGAGAATTCACTTTGCTGTTCTAGTTTCAAAATTCTGAATTTGATATTCTTTCGCTAACTTTCTCCATAACAGCTTTCCATCGTGTATATATATATATATATGAAAACTCTTGAAAACTTTTCATATCAGCAACAATCATTATACCCAAAAAAGGATTAGTCGCTAATCCAGTTAATTAGGAAGAACTTATAAATATTTAGAAAATATACTATTTTATTATATCTTATAATAACTACTGTAATTTAAAGGTTTTATACAAAGATTTAAAAAATGATAAATATACAACTTTTAAAAATAATTTCACTAAAATAACCTAATTTTTCAATAAACACATTCGTGTCAACGAGGATAATTAATTATAGACAAATTAAAATTTAAAACATTAATACTTATTGAAAAATAAAATTAAAAATTCCATTTCAAGTATTTGTTTTATAAATTCATACATTTTGGGAGGAAGAAAGTGATTTTTATTTTATGAAAAATCTAATTAACATTCTAAATCAGTTGAGATTAAGTGATTTTACTTATATTTGCGGTTAGAGGTAATATATGTATGATTAATTTTTTTGTCTTTCTTAAATTTTTTATTGGTGTCTAATGTGCGGCAAAGTGTAATCATTTCTCAGACCAAAATCTCAAAATTTCAACCCAAAAAATTTCCTTTTTCTGGATTTGGTGCTTAGAAAGGAGAAAACTAGAACACAAAAAATACCACGAAACAAAAAAATAAAAATAAAAATAAAAATAAAAGGAAAAAAATAAAAAATAAAAACACAAAAAGTGGTCTTACCTCCATATACCTACTTTGTCAAACATCATAGATCTAATCCTTGATGGCCATAAGGAGGGGCTTCTCGGGATCAGAATCGTCTCTATCTGGAACTCGAAGTCGCACGAAGAACCTCTATACAGAAGAATCTCTATACAATGTCTCCAAAACGATATAATAAATGACAAGAATGAGAGTGAAGAAGTGGGTGTAGAAAGGCCACTGTAAACCATGTGAAAAGAACTTGTATCTGGAGATGAAACAAGAGAAAAACGCAAAGACAATAAGTAACCATTCTATAAAATGGGAAAAAAATAACATCATACTTTATTGAAATTTAAAAAATGCATTGTAATTTGTTTTCCAAAAAATAACAATATTTTATCTAAATTCAAAATTTCTCTATCAACTCTGTTATTTGTTTCCTAAAAAAATAAAATATATTTTATCTAAATTTAAAAAAATTTCTATCAACTGTTATGTAATTATTGTTTTTTAAATAATATAAAAAATATGCTTTGATAATTACTCAATGACAATATAACTAAAATAGAATAATAAAATAAAAATAAATTTATATATATATTAAAAACAGTCGTAGAAAGGAATCCTGTATAAGTATAGATATAGTATTAGGAATTAAATTCTTAAGAAATAAAGAAAATATTTATCTCAAATTTTAAAATAATACGTATGCATAGCACAGTGACAGAATGTTGTTTCCTTTTTTAACATGAAATTGGGACCTTAGTTCACATTTCAAGGTTAGGTTGTCTCACCATCGACTTTATGGCATATTTTGTTGACTTTATCTACACGCCTCTTTCTAATCTCAACCCATACCTAAACAAATTTCGAAATAATTGAAAACATATTTTAACAATTTAATTAAATAGTATTCACACATTGATTTATGATTTACAATAAATCCATAAGCATAAATTAAGAAGATTTTAGTATTTATTATTATTAAGTAGATCAACCTATTCAAATAACTAAAACAAAAATGAAGTCAACAACTCAGTAGTATGTTGTTAAAATAGAATTAGCAATTAAAATATTGAAGCACTAAATTCATACACCAACAATTCAGTAATCAAAATTTTATTATCTACTTTTTTTAGAATTTTAATGTCTATCACCAAATTAAATCAATCATTAAATGTTTAAGATAATAAGATATATTATTTTTGTTGCTAAATTAATTCTAATAAATTTTTGGTTGAGAAATGGGTTGTAACTAGCATTTTCTTATTTGAATTTGTTGGCTAATTGGTCGCTAGTATAATTAACGATCACATTTTTTTTTTTATTAAGAGATTAAAATTGTCGGTCTCTACATTAACATTTTTTTTATAGTAATTAATTAACTGGGGACTAATTTCATTTAAAAAATATTGTTATCCTCGAGAAGACACTTCATCTTCTAATCCAAATGAATTATAACTATTTATTTGACACATTTACGAAATAAACAATATTTATCATTATCATCTTAACTTAGTACTACATGAATTAAATTGAGATAGATCCCTCTCAATTAACTTGCTAAATCAAAATACAATTTTTTTAATGTCTAACCAGATTTGACTTGTTAATAATTAATTATATTTACTTAAAAACCTTGTATCTTAATTATTTAATACTCACATTTTTAACAAAGTCAAATTCCTAAATAAGACTAGTAACAATGTTTAATAATAGAGAGTTAACATGTTTTCACAAGTACTTAAAAATAGTTTTAAAATAAAAATGATATTTGAATAATTTATTATTAAAATGAAAAGTATATATAAATAGAAGAATCAATCATTTAAGTTTTATTTTAATATAATAATTATCTTTATAAAAACCATTTTATTTTCCTCCAATGTCTTCCTTCTAAGGTTTTGACAACCTCCTTCATTAAACTAACGATCAAAGATTACCACTAGACTCTTAGCAGTGAATACAACAAAATTGATCGATTATAATTTTAGTTAGAGTAAGTTTATTTTTTCTCATTTTTCCTTTGGATCAATTTTGAGTTTTAGTGTACCTGAGTAGATATGGTTGCATATGATGTTTATAGCTTCAGAATTAGTTCCTATTAATTCGTCCTATTTATGTTATGGATGTACGGACTCAAATCCCTTACACACTACACCAAGATAAATAAATATGTGATATTACAAATATATCATTCACTTTGCTACCAAAAGCTTGGTGACACCAAGCTTAATGAAGGCAACATCATACCAATTTGCATTTGTCTTGACTAATATGCTATTAGTAATTGTCATATTTAATTTGAAAATTATATAGTAAAAAACTTTATTTTGTTTGAGAAATATCAAAATACCGTGAAAACATAATTTTTTTTTTTTTTTGTGTTGTGCACACTTTATTACGCTATAACCTTTTTTGAAAGACGTATTATTTTATTACATAAAAATTAATACTTATTAGTATAATTGAACATTTTCATAATCTCTCAATAACTTTTTTATTTGTTCCAAGGAGAACAATAAAGAGTAACAATTTGGATGTATGTGTGTGTAATTTGAGAAAAATCTAAGATCTCAATGCAATTATTATTATTATTATTTTCTAAAGGCATTAATATTCAAAACAAGAATATTCAATCTAATTGAATCCAAATATTGTGGGTTATTATATTTTAAGTGTTTTGATCAAACTCATTTTAATAAAATTAAAATCATTGTTTAATAGTTTAGGGTTAAGTTTTGATATTAAACTCATGAATCCAATCGAACTCATATGTTATATAAAATATATTTTTTAATTTTAGTATATGAAAGATGAATATTGTAAGAAAATTACATATATTAAACATATTATATATATATATATATATATTTACTTTGTCCTAACTTTCTTACTTAAACATTTCTTATATAAACTTTAATTAAAGTATCTCAACTACTTTTTGTAATTTCTATTTACAGATTCTTTAGTCATCTTTTACTTCACCAATATACTATAATCTAAACTTTCTTTCTAATTGTTAATTTTTTATAAAAAGAATATTTTTTTATAAAATAAAATTTTAAAAATACTAAATTTAAAACTAACCCAATCTCATAAAATCAATTTATAAAATAAGATTTCCAACTACTTACATAATATAATTTAATCTTATCTTTAATCATTAATTAAAGTAAAGTATTCTTATATGTAAAACTCCAATAACAATTTAAAAAAAAACATAATCTATACTTAAACATTAATATCACTCACATTATATAGCATAAATTGTATATATTACTCTCACTACAAGGAAATAACAATTTAGTCACCGAATTTAGCGACCGAAAATTAGTGGTCGCAATTTGCAACCGAAATAGCCACCAAATACCCGTAGTGTTAGATCTGCGACCGAAATAGCGACCGACTGAATTATTTATCATGTTAGTTAGTTTTGCGACCGAATCCGCGACCGAATATGAGAGTGAAAAAACCATTGGTCGCTAAAGTGGTGGCTGTTTCGAATAAATTGGGAAAAATATATCTGCAACCGAATTAGCGACCGAATATGTTTATTTTTTAGCCACCGATTTTATTTCGGTCGCTAAATTTTATTGCTTTTTTCTGCCACCGAATTAGCCACCGATTATGTTTACTTCTTAGCCACCGATTTTCTTTTGGTCGCTAAATATAAATGTTTATTTTTGCCACCGAATCAGCCACCAAATTTATTTAGTTTTTAGCCACCGATTTTGTTTCGGTCGCTAGATATAATTGTTTATTTTTACCACTTTTTAGCCACCGAATTTCTTTTGGTCGCTAAATATAATTGTTTATTTTACTACTATTAATAATAATAAAATTGATTTTTATTTTAAAAAACTATACAAGGATCACACAAACTTTTGAATATTAATGAGTACTCGTCCGTTTAAAAAATAATTAGTTGTATTACTGGTTTCTTTTTCTATTTAAAAAATATATGTCAAATATATTTGTAATTTCTTAAATTTAAACAAAATTTATTAAATACTCTTTTTAAAATATCAGCTAAAATAAAAATTCTAAATAAAATTACATAACAAAATATTATTATTAATAAAATTAATCCTTTAAAAAAAAGTAAATTATGCTATATAATTAAATTTAAATAAAATGATATCTTTAAAATAACTTTAATTTTATAAAAATAAATAAATTTTTAGAATTAAATTGTAAAGAGTTTTTTAATTATTAAATTTTAATTATTAAAATATCCATATTTACTATCATGGATATTTAAATATTTATTTAATATTTATTTTTAATTTTACACAAATGCTATATTTTTTAATATTTTTTAATTTGAAATTTGTTTTTTTTTTAAGCTTTGGAGTTATTTGGAAGTGCAGGTGTTGTTAGGGCACGAAATACCCAAAATTGCTTATAGGAGTGAAGAAAGGTGCAGAGGAAGCTACAGCGGTGGTCGGAGGAGGAGGAAGCTGCAGCGGTGGTCGGAGGAGGAGGAAGTTGTAGGTGATGGTCGTGGTGCGAACGGAGGTACGAACAGAGGCGAACGAAGGTGTGAGCGGAGGCGAGCGGAGACGAACGGTGTGAGCGGAGCCGTGCGGAGGCGAACGGTGCAAGCAGTGCGAGCGGTGCGAGCGAACGGTATGCCTGTCTTTTGGCTATATGATTGATTGAAAATAGCTACCCCTAGAGTCGTATTCTTTTGGCTTTTTTCTTTTCTTAAAGCTTCATCTTAGTTCTGTCTATTGAAGTGAAACTCCAATTCTGATTGGAAAACAACAGCAAAAGCATATGTAAAACTGCATCTAAGTTTTGTTCTAGTTAATAGCTGTTTGAGTTGAGTAAACATATTTGACCATCATTTCAATCAATATATCAATACCTTGGCAGTGAATCCCCAACAAATAGCAGTTTTTTCCCTTGAAGCTTTCTGAGGGCTAGCTTTGGGTTGAAACTGCAAAATATAGTCATTTTGGAATGTAGTTTACATAAACTAATCATACTTGTATATGATAAAAATGTTTATATACATAAAGCAAGTTCTACAATTACAATTGGCAAGTTGGAGTGAGGAACTTACCGTGGCAAGGTGCAATCTTCTGGCTGTCACGTGCAATCTTCTGGCTGCCACTCCCAGTGACGATAGTCAGAATCATTCCTCCCATTCTTGACACAAGAAAATTGTCTATCTATATATGGGCAGCTTATGTCAGCTTACTTGGTGGAGGAAACATCTACATTTGCCTCATTTTATTATCCTGATCATGTTGAAACAAAAAGGACTAGGATCCCTCGTAATCTTGAAGTAGGCGAGGGTTCTTCACGTGCTCCTCCTATTTCAATTTTCAATTATCCAGGAAGAGAAATCGGAAAATGCATGACATATTATCTAAATCAAAAAGACTTTGATGCTGCCCAATTGTATGTTCTTCAAAACTGTGAAGAGGTTCAACCATACTTTGAGTAAGACAATGTTCACTCATTTGAAAAGAAAGTTAATTATGTTGCATGAGGTTTGAATAATCAATTTCTTTGTTGCAGTATTTATGTTGAATATTTAAGAGAGATTAGTCCTACTGCTTCAGAAGCTCAAATTGGCCAATACATTTCATCCTATTTTGCTACATGGTTCAAACAATATGTATGTTTTTAATTTGCCTTTTATACAAATTTTACTTTTAGATAGACATTGTGTAATTTATAATCTTTTGTTTAGGTTCTAAATCCAGAAAATAATATTGAAGATCCATTATTGGTTAACTTAGCATGGGGTCCTAAGAGAAAGGTTCAATCATGGTCTATCTATGTTATTAATGGATACAAATTTCACACTGTTCTTTGGAGTGAAGGCATGAATTCCACTAACTATGGTGTTTATGTACGAGGAACCAATGGTCAATCAGAGTCAGATTTTTATGGAATATTGTCTAATATTATTCAATTGGAGTATACTGGCTTTCCAATATTGAATGTAGTTCTCTTCCAGTGTGAATGGTTTGATAATACTCCTAATATAGGAACCAAAGTAGATAAGAACTATGGGATCGTTCAAGTAAAAGAATCACGGAGATATAATAAAGCATATGATCCATTCATATTTGCCCAATAGGCAAAGCAAGTTTATTACACCAAATATCCAGAGGGACACCAAGGTTGGTTGGGAGTAATTAAAACAAAAGCTCGTATTAGAATCATTGATAACACAGTAAGTGAGGTTGAGCATGACACTCCATACCAAGATGATGAGCTTCTACAACTTGAAGTAGTGCTACATGTTGATCCAGAATTCATTCATGATTCTCTTGCTGATGTTGATGGGGGGGGGGGGGGGGGAGGGGGGGAGAAGAAGTAGATATACAATTACTAAATGAAACAAACATAGATGAACAATACGAGGAGGAATACATTTCAAGTGAGGATAACATTGAGAGTGATTTTAGTGACACAGATACCTCTTCGGTAATTCATGCATTAAAATTGATTATATACCTTGTCCAAATTATGTTTAACATTAATTTTATTGTGGTTTCCCATAATTGTAGTGAATAACAGGGAAGAAAACTGACATATTTGGTTGACATATTTGGTTGTAGAAAACACAATCAGGTTTGAGTCTTTTGATCATGATTACTTTATTTGTTTATTCAAAATTGATTGATCCACTTTGATTATTGTATTAATTACATCTTATATATGTAATATTTTTTACTTGCAGATGACACCAAGGGGTAGAGGTGGTGGTCGTAGACCACCTAATCGTGGTGGTCGAGGTGTTCGTGTTGATGATATATCTTTACCCAATACCAACATTCCCCCTTCGTTTGTTCTTCCAACAACTATGGAGTCTACACATCCTATTTATGAAGGAGCTGCCCCACTTCCTACACTTCACGGACAAGATATTGAACATCATGTAGGAGAATCAAATCCTACTATCTTTTCTACAGAGCCAACTATGAATCAACCTTCACCGATACAAGACTCTCTTACACCTGACAATGAGTCTGGCAATGTAGTTGATCAAAGACCCTGGCTTCATGCAGAAAGAGGAGAGTAAGTATATTTTAATCTAATTGTAATTCGTAAATATGATCTAATTTTCATATATCATTTTGACAATATGTTTTGAACATAATTTTTCACCTGCAAATGGACCTTCCAATGTAATCTCACGAATCATCAAGCAAAAATATGACGAACCCAGTCCCACTTGGAAGAAGGTTCGTCTTGAGCTTAGAGATAGATGGTTTGGAGAGTTCAAGGTAATTTGAGTTATGATTACATTTAAAATGATATTTTATTTTTCTACAATGTTTTTTTTCTAATTTATTTTACATGCAGAAAGAGTATAGGTGGGATATGGAACAAGACCAACTCATTAGATCCATTTTTGATACAAAAGCCTCCCGTATCTTTAAAAATGCTATGAGTAAAGTTAGGCATGGTCAAGATAAGGGGACCTGGATTCCACAACTTGTTCGAGCAACCTTGGACCAGCATTGGAGTTCTACAGAATTCCAGAACAAGAGTGCTATTGCCAAGGCGAATCGGGCTGTTGAGAAGGGAGCCTCAGCCTACTGTGGTGGTTCCATATCTACCGCAACTCACTTTGAGAAAATGGTAATATTATAATATTTCTTCTCTTTCTATATTTAATTTAAATACAATCTATTATATCTTTTTATTGAATTTATGTAGACTAAAGAGCTTGAATGACAACCAACTGCTTGGGAGGTTGTAGAGAGAACAAAGAAATTGAAGACTGGAGAATGGGTCAATGACAAGACTCGCGACCTTGCGGTATGTTTAAACTTTGTTATAGTTTAATTTTTACTATATGTTTTCTTCGTAATAATCAATTTGACTTCATTTTCAGGAGAAATATAAGAAACGTCGAGAAGAAGCCCAACAACAGCAAATGCTTGAAAGCGCATCTTCGCAAAACTCTCATGTTGCCTCTATTGATGACAATGAAATATACATCGATGTTGTTGGAAGTGGAAATAAAAAAGGGAATGTCTATGGTCTTGGTGTATTGAGCAAAAGGTTTAATAGTTCAACAAGTGCTCACTCTGCTGCAAGTCAAGCTCCAGTAGTCCATCAAATAGAAGAAATGCGTGAGATTATTCAAAAGCTAAATGATGAACTTATGACAAAACGTGTCAAGGAGCGGACACTTGAAGAAAAGATGGAGCTATTGATGAAAACTCATGAAGAGCAAAGTGAACGCATGCGCAAACAAGATGAGAAGATGCAACTCATCCTACAACACATTCAAATGAATAATCCCGCATCAGGCTCTTCAGATCCTACTACCAGTGGACATCATAAAGGAGACCAGAGTAGAGATGACAGTTCAGAAGAAGATTAGTTATATGTTGAATTATATCATAGATTTGACTCTTTTAACTAGTTTTCAACAGTTTTAGTTGTGTAGTATGATTTACCTTTAATTTGAGCACAACTTCTTCTTAAACTATGTATTTGAAGTTCATTACAATTGAGCTTGATTGAATTTTGAGTATCTTTATAAGCAGGTCTAAATTTTTTTATAAAATGGTCAAAATACCATTTTAAATAGGTACTAATAATACAAATAAAAATAGCCACCGAAATTGATTTGGTGGCTATTTAGCCACCGAAATCAAATCCGTCGCTGTAGAAGTCTCCATTTAGTCACCAAAAGATTTCTTGTTAGCGACCGAAAATGGTGGTCGCTATCACCTTCTAATTCAGTTACCGATTTAGCCACTGAAATTTGGGTAGCTAATTTGGATTTTGAATTTCTGTGACCAAATTTTCTGCGACCGATTTAGTCACCGAAATTTCGGTTGCTAATTTGGTTTTCGAATTTTGGTGACTAAATTTATCTGCGACAAATTTAGCAACCGAATTTTCGGTTGCTAATTTAGTTTATAAATTTTGGTGACCAAATTCTCTGCGACCGATTTAGCCACCGAAATTTCGGTTGCAAAGTAGCGACCACTTTATAATTCGGTCGCTAACGGCTTTGCGACCAGGGTTTTCGCTTCCATCTTTATTTGGTGACTGTTTCGATCGTAGATATGATTAACGACCGATTATAGTGATTTTAGCGACCGAATTTGGTGGTCGCTAAAAGTGATTTTTTTTGTAGTGTCTCTTGTACTAAATTATCAAAAAAAAAATGTGACACAAAATGAATTAATGACACAAAATCAACCACAATCAAATATGCAGTAGTACCAACACAAGATGCAATAAACCAAAATTTCATGAAATATATAAAATTTAATTTTAATATAAGAACTGATGAACTAGTTAAAGTTGTTAATTCTCTAAAGTGTTCAACCAAACAATTCGAGATTCAATACATTGACAATCAATCTCTCCTCTTGTTTATATATAAAAAAAATTATAGGAACACTTTAAATTAGAGGTAGTACTTAATATTTATATTGAATTTCAAATGAGAAACTAAAGTTCACTTAATGCAATGTATTACACAATTTCAAAGAAACTTAGCAACATAATACTTGACTATCAAACTAAGTTTATACCTTTAATGAACCAATCATTACAAACAATTATATAACACACACTACAAAAAAATCATTAAATAAAAACGAATTTTAGAGACAAAAAATAATTAGTTACTATATTGACTAAATTAGATACTATTTTAGAGACTAACAAAATTTTTGGTATCTAATGTAGTTTCTATTACTAATAAATAGTTTATAAAATGTTATCTAATTAGCTACCAAAATTTGTAACTAAAACTTTGGTAACTAATTAGATAACAGTTTAGAAACTAGTTTATAAATGTTATTAATAATAGAAACTACTTCATATACCAATAATTTTTTTAGTCTCTAAAATAGTATCTAATTTAGTAAATATAGTAATTATTTATTTTTTGTCTCTAAAATTGGTATCTATTTAATAATTCTCTTGTAGTGACACATGATTATATAACTCATAATTTAGAAAATAATAGAAAATAATAAGAAAATAAATAAAACTTGCAATGAGAATTCTTCTTTATCATAAATTCATTTTAATGTACCATATTTTTATAAATTAAATATCATACTTTTATAAAATTGTAAATAATTACAAAATATTAATTATTTACCTCATGTTCTTCATCCTTTCCATTAATCCACTATAACTAGGGATGACAAAAAGATGAGACGGTTGTGAGTTTAACCATACTTGTAAAAATTTATCCTCATCCATATATCCAATGACTATAAAATTTTTGCCTCATCCCCATCGTTATCAGGTAATGATACTCATATGTTATGCTGATATTTGTCGCCCTTTTATTATTTCAAATATTTTTTTACAAAAAAAAAATCAAAAGACAGAAAAGATGTTATTGTCAAGGTTTGAATGTCAAAAGAACACATTCTAAGACTTTACACTATTGTACACTTGAAATTGAAAGTTAGATATTCTCTTGTGAAAAAAATAATATTAAAATAGAGTTGAAATAATCAAAATGTATGTTTTAAATAAATGAAGAAGATATTTTTAAATATTAAAAAAAATTATATAAAAAATTTCATGCTGACATGAATAGTGAGTTAGCATTGACGTAAACAATATAATATTATAATATATTTTATATTGGAATTCCATTTGTTATGTCAGAAAAAAATTAATGTCATATGCTTTCAAGGACTCATTTCAATTAATTCAATACTAAAAATATAGCTAGTGTTTAAAGTTACATTTATGAATTATAGAATTCAAAATGATTTTTTTAAAAGATAAAATAGACTTTTTGAGTCAACTATGATGTTGAGTGGAAGGTATAGAGGTGTAGAAAGTAACAACAGGTCTTTTAGTAACACTTTGGTTGTGAAAGAAATGTAAAATAAAAAAGTGTTTCTTCCACACCCCTACATTCTTCAAAATACCGAAATTATCCTTTATAATTTTAGGTGTTTTCAAAATAGTAGTTTCGTAAGTAAAAGATATTTTCGGAATAGAAAATTCATAAAAAAAATAATTCCAAAACATCTTTTTGAAACACATTTTTTTATTTATTTCTGAATTTATAAATCTGTAAAACATGTTCTGGAAAAGACGTTCCGAAAATATTTTGGAAAGAACAATTGGAGAGTCATTTTTTAAAGGGGGAAGAAAGTCTTTTTCAAAAATGAGGGGTGCAGGAAGAAATTTGTAGAGGTGCAGGAAGAAGTTGCCAAAATAAAATATACGCGGCGAAGGGATATGGCGAGCATTGAACAAAAGTGGGTCCCATGTGCGGTGGAAAATCCTTGTTTTTTTCGCGGATTCACGTTCCCGATTACACTTTGCGTTGCTAGAACGCACCGCCCTTATCACCATAACGTATTCTGATCTCTTTTATTCACTCAACAATCTTTTCTTCAACTCTTTATAATAATTTCTCTTCACTCCTAACCTTCCATACTTCACTTTCTCCTTCTTCAACTCCACTCCTCATCATGTCTTTCAGAGGCCTAAGCAGGGTAACATTTTCCTTCTCATCTACATCTCTTACACTTTCTTCTCTTTTCTTTTCTGTCATGTTTTTCTTTCATTGGTTTCATCAAGTTTTGGCATGTGAGTGTTCGTGTGTGTGTGTTTGATTTCAAAATCACGTCTTGGTTTGAAAGTCTTTTGACCCAGATGCGTTTAAATTCCAGCCAAATGCTTCATCAGGCATGGGTGTTGCTGATGACAGCAAAAACACCTTCATGGAACTGAAGCAGAAGAAGGTCCATCGCTATGTGATCTTTAAGGTTGATGAAAAGAAAAGGGAGGTTGTGGTTGAGAAGATCGGTGGCCCCGCTGAGAGCTATGATGATTTCGCTGCATCTTTGCCTGAGAATGATTGCAGATATGCTGTCTTTGACTTTGATTTCGTCACTTCTGAGAACTGTCAAAAGAGCAAAATCTTCTTCATTGCATGGTTAGTTTAGTTTCTCTCTATGTTTTGGTTTTATATGTTAAAGAAAAGGATCTCTAATTTTGTCCACAAGTAAAAGCTTGGTCGCACTAACCATGGCATGATAATTGTTATGTTTTTCTTGTGCAAACAAAGTAAATTCCGCACCTTTTATGATCATATGTTTGGCAGTTTCTAAATAACCATGCCATGCTATTCTTGTAAGCTCGTGTTAATATTGCCTTGCCTAAGTGTCACTCTTTGCTTGTTCTCTCTGATATTATAGAGCTGAATGTTCATTGTTTTATTTGTCTTGGGGTTAAATTTCTTGTCTGATTCATTCCTTGGTGGGATAAGAATTTGTTGTTGATTAGGTAGCCTATCTTAGTAAATATGGTATTTTGAGATTTTTGGTCCATGTCTGAAACCCCTCCTTTTCCAATCTGGATTATCAGTCTCAGATACCAGTATTTAAGTTGCGGATAGACCATTACTGGATAGAAGTTCTTATGTTTATACGAAAGATGATACATAAGTAATTTATCATAACAAACATTATCATGTTTGATGCTTAATTTCAACCATATCAAGAGTAGGTTTCCATCATCATGTATAGTTGACTGGTTTATTTTCTTTATTTGCTAGAAGAATGCCAAACCCTGCCTTTACATATTTACCTAGCTTTTCAGAAAAAAATAGTATAAATGTAAATATCAAATACTCTTCTAGTTGAGCTGATTTAGCACTCTAATTATTGCATCTTTGGAGCTGGTTGTCCACGGAAAGACTATTCTGTCTCTGATCAATCATTGTTCATTTCTTGTTTGAGGGGAACAAACTTGGATTGGACTATTTTTATTCCTGCCTACATCCATCTTCAACATCATGCTTCTTAATTTACATTTTATGTGATTTGATTTGACCAGAAGTATCATTCTTAGTTGTTTCATTGCATGATGTGGATTAGGTCCCCTTCAACGTCTCGGATCCGTGCGAAGATGCTCTACGCCACAACAAAAGAGAGGTTTAGGCGTGAGCTAGATGGTGTTCATTATGAAATCCAGGCTACTGACCCCACTGAAATGGATCTTGAAGTGCTGAGAGATCGTGCACATTGAAATGTTTATGTACTTGAAATTCATTTTCTTTTCAGAATCTACTAGGATTTTACTTTCAATGAATTACCTACTTCATGCTTTATCATCTGCAGAGCCCATCTTGCCACATAATTATGCTTCCAATAATATGAATCTGAAGGGCGATGGGTTTTGAAGCTGAGTTGTTATTGATGTAAATCCCAATTTGCTAAACCTGTGTTATAGAGCGTGACTTTATGGATCCAGATAAATGTGGTGGGTATAAAAGTATATGTTCGTAGAGTTAGCAAAGAATATCTAGAAAATTTCACAACCTGCTTTAAAATTAACCTTGTATTTGTGCTTGTTTTTGGTTTTGAAGAAGCGGAGGTAAGAAATAATGTGTGATATTTTTTGGGATGGAAGAGAAGGAGAAATAGTTTTTTAAAAGGTAGAAATCATTGTACTATTTCTCATTATTTACACGTTATTTCGGGCCTTAGAACTTTGACTATTTGAAAGAAGTAGTATATGATAATGATACATTGATAACTTTATTTTTTATATAACCATATTACAACACCTAATATTATTATTTTAATATTTTTTATATAATTTGATTACAAATTTATTTTTTATTATATATATATATATATGTATATATTTAATTTTAAATTTATTACATCAAAGATTGTATACTTCAAGAGTTCTTTATCAGTAGTGTGATCAGAGTAATGGGCTAATGGATCTTGGAGCCATTTGGATAACCTTATAACGACTATTGCTTCTTGTATCATACGAATTAATTGGGTTTGCACTCAATCATGGTAAGAAAAAGACAAAATTACCCTCTAGGTTTCAAAATTAAAAATAGATTTTGGCTTTGTGGTTTGGGGTTCTCATTTTTGCTTCTGTCTTGGGTATGTTTTCTAGATCCACTGAATTTCGTTGGTTATTTGCATTTGTTTACAGTGATTTTTGGTGGTATTTTTACACTCATTTAAGACGTATTTTGTCGTTCTATACTGTCGTTGTTGCAAAAAAAGTAACATCCTCTTTTTGAAATTCTGGATGTATTACTGAAATTTGATGGGTTCTTGCAAAAAGGTAAGATTTTTTTTAAACGGCTGGATTTAGGATATTGGGATATATTACTGAAATTTAAATTACAAGATGGGTTTAAGTACAATAATTTTATACTTTTAAAATGAATATGAATTCGTGTCCTGGGGATTATAAATGACATCAATTCGTTATAAAAAAAATCATTTGAGAACACAAATTTTAGAATAACTTTTCCCGAACGAATTGATGTTCAATCTAAAAAGTATATTTTGATAATAACTCTTAAATACAAAAAGTTCAAAAAAAAAATATTTTTCTACAACTACAGAATGCGTCTGAAATAGGTGTTAAAAATCACCAAAAATATCGTAAATCATCTCACACAAGTGTAAATAATCAATAACACAGTGAGTCCAGAAAAAAATACAAGACGGAAGAAAAAGATGAGAACCTCAGCCACAGGAGCAGTGCACATGAATGTAGAAGAAGGAAAGCCAAAATGTATTTGTAATTTTAAAATCCTGGAAGGTAATTTCGTCTTTTCCTTATCGTGACTGGGTGCAGATTACAATTCATATTCATATGCTGTCGGGAGTAATAGCCCCTTATAACTTAGGGGGTTGAAAGAGGCCTCAGCACATATATTGAAGGAGATTATCACTGAAGGAAATCAGTTCTGGAATTGCTGCGTTTATTTCTAGTCAAATTCCAAAATACCATAGCCTCACATTCCTAATTTTAACTTGTTTTTAAGACTTTCAGAGTGAGTCTTCATATGCGAGCTTCGATTCAAATACATGACCCCAAACTGTTTCAACTTTTGCAGAGGAAATAGTATTCTCACTGTACTCATCATTTAGTAGTACATCACCGAATAATTTAACAAAGCAAAAGGACCCAAAATTCCAGCACAGTTCGTGAAATAGAAATATGATTACGTGATTAATCTAATACCTGCTAAAATATCAAATTATTCAGTTTTGGGGTCCCATTGATTATATAATTATCATCCATGCCATCACTGAAGTCGTTATACCGGCATGGAGTTTTCAACTGAGAATATAATATAAGTGTGAAAAGTGAGATGTTGTGGTGAAGTATGAATTTGTGAGATATAAAATAAGAATAAATTATGTAAAAGTTACCTGTAGCTCATGTCCAAAGAAAAGTCTATTGATCATTGGTTGAAAGCAGTTTCCATCGAAGAATAACTTGATCTGTGTGGACCATAAAGTGATGCGAGAGGTAGACAATTGAATTGAATATAGTAAGTTAATAATGAGACTGAAAACGTCAGTGCAACTCCCCACTACAACTTTTGCTTTCAAATTTCAATTAGCAAACGTATTTGAAGTGTACAAGTCAAATATTTGTGCCGTGGACAGACTGGAACTGCAACTGCTAGAATTATGGTCATATTTCACGTCTATACTCACATTGAAAAGTAAATAATCTTCATCTGTTTTCACGTAAGCACCTAGGAAAAGGGGCACAGTTCAGAAATTTCAGACGATAAGATTCTTATACTATTTATATTCGTACTGTTCCATCACGGAAACTTATTCAACTGTAGTCTTTTTTATCTTAAGATTTCAATTACACACATGACTAGTGTAATGCCATCAGTTTCCTTAGACTTAAGAAAATTGAAATATTGAAACAACTAAGTCAAAAGAGAAAAAGAAAATAAAGATAGCATGCAGAACAGAGCCGGTCTGTGAAACTAGTTATTAAAAGTTCTATACACCAATAGTGATTATACATCAACTGTAACTCAAATTTACCAATATTAGAAAAAGAAATAGCCCTAGTTCCTAGTCCTGCTACATGATGTCCAGGCAAAGTTTAACAGAAATATTGGCGAGGGGCAAGGAAAGCTTTTGTGCTTTCCAAGTCTAATTGAAGCCACTCTGCTTTATTATAGCAACAACATTATAGATGAATATATCCTAAACATATGGAACAGTTTTGTTGTTATTGTTGTTGATAGAATGTGACTTCTCTAACTCTCCCTCGGTCCCAACATCCTCCTCATTCTCACCTGACATCTCCTCCAACGATCTTCCCTTTGCCTCAGGAACCAAGAAAGTAAAGAAGAAGCCTAAAATGTTAACTACACCTAAGACGATAAGTGCATTTTTTACACCAATACCTGCAGGGTACCCTGCATCAGCTTTGCTTTTGTCCTTGTTTTGTGCCAAGTACAAGAACCCAAAAGAACCAACTATAGCTCCAAGCTTCCCAGATGCTGATGAAATTCCATGACAAGTACTTCGGAATCTAGCAGGGAAAATCTCTGCTGGCACCACAAATGTGGTGGCATTAGGCCCAAAATTTGCAAAGAAAAAGGTCAATGAATACATCACCACAAATCCTATCCGGTTATCCCTATGAGTCCAGTGGTCATAAGGGATGGCAAGAGCAAACATGAAGACAGTCATAAAGAAGAACCCCATCAATTGGATAGCAAATCTTCCTATCTTGTCAATGAAAGCCACCGTGAACCAGTAGCCAGGAACTGTACTGCACAGAGCAATGAGTGTTTGAGCCCTTGCAATTTTGTAAACCTCCTCAATAGCATTCATGGTTTTGGCCGGAGGTATCCAACCAATTGCACTGAAGATATCCTTCTGGAAAAGATTTTGACTATAAAATGCAATATCAAGCAAGAACCATGTGCTTGATGTACCAAGGAGATGCAGTCCATGGCGAGTTAAGAACTCCTTTGAGAACAAGCCATATGGCTTAGCTTGTGGTTCTTCAATCTGTGGTTCAGCTTGAATCTCAACCTGCAGAACCTTAGACATGTCTGCTGCCGCCTGCTTCGTGTTCTTGGCTACTAGAGCAGTATAACGGGCAGTTTCCGGCATCTTCATCCGCCAGTAGTAAGTCAGTGCTGCTGGGAGTGCTCCCACCATCACAATTATCCTCCAAACATAGTCTGCTTGTAAAACTGTTGAGGCAGCTGGATCAACCTCATATGCTGGAGCTTCAAACCACTTATTGAATGCAGCTGACATTATAATTGCAAATATACCACCTGCCAAAATGCCAAACCCCTGCATGGCAAACACTGCAGCAATGAAGGCACCGCGAGTCTTCTTGTTAGAGTACTCAGACATTATGGTAGCAGAAAGTGGATAGTCTCCACCAATACCAAATCCAAGCCAAAAGCGAAAGAAGCAAAGAGTTGACATAACAGATTTTGCACTATGACCGAATGAAAGGCCGGAAGCAACGGAACATAATACCATCATCATCAGAGTCATGCCGTAGACTCTTTTCCTTCCCATCTTATCACCAAGCCAACCAAAGAAAAGCTGACCTGAAAGTGTTCCACAGAAAGCCACACCATTTACAGCAGCTGCGACATTGGGAGGCAATGTACCGGGCTTTGGTGCACCATCAACATGGTAGTATATGCGGCCGAGCAACTTTGTAACAAGTGATATGCAGAATAGATCATATGCATCGGTGAAGAAGCCCATTCCAGCAATGATGATTGCAGTGAAATGGTACCATTGTGTTTTTGCCACATCAAGCGCATTTAGCACCTGAATTTGCTCCTTTGCCATGGCTTTTCAAGCCAAAATTACAAGGCTATGTCTGTATCTCTTTATCAAAAACTCCCCTTCTCTGCAGAAGTGGAAACGAGAGTCAGACTTATCAATTGTGAGATCTTTGATTAAACAAAAAAAAAACTAAGAATTCAATAATAGCTGATCAATTTGAACAAGTTATCAAATGAAATCAACCAATACACGTACAGAAATTAGCCTCTAGAAAAGTTGTCAAGCTGGAAGGAACTCGTAAACTAACTTGCCAGTAAATTTCTTCGAAAATTATTGTTTTTAAATTGTTTCTAAAGACAAAAGAAACAGAAACAAAGCTATGGGTGAGCAGAAATATACGAAGCGAGAAACAGTTTCAAATGCGCCCCAGATGCAAACAAATTTTAAGAAACAGTTATGCATTTATTTATTTTAAAAAGAGGTTACAGATTGAAGATCCTATAATATCTCTAGAAAGCAAAATTTACGCAAAAGTCAATGTTCTCAAAACTGAAACAATACCGGAAAAGAAAACTGGTTAATTTTGAAATTATCATAACAAACAATAATTAGACTCCCAGATAATATCGAATGAAACCATACATGCACAAGATGCGTCCACAAGAAGTGACTAGAAATAGCAGAAACAGGTTAAGATGAAATCAGTATCTGGAATGTACGTACATTAAAGGAAAACACATGAAATGAATCTGAAAAAAACTAAGAACTCGGGGTAGTTGAGTGATGGTCCCGTGATGCATGCATGGGGTGACACATTAGAAAGACTTTGGCAATGCCAAAAGAAAATATAATTGCAATAATAATATTATAAAATGAATTACCTGTAGCGGAAAAAGTTGTAGAGAGAAGAGAAAGATGTGAAGTGGGGAAATGTATGAAGGGAGTGGGAAGAATTTATAGGAAGAGAAGCTAAGAAAACATGACATAAAACAAACATAATACAGTTTCTAAACCAAATATTCCACTCGCATATACCCCTCCTTTTCCGCCCAGTCAAGTCAACCCCTCTTATGCCTTTTAACACCGTTCCTTCTCCGAAGCCCTTGGATCACTCTGCATTCTCTCTTTTTTTTTTTCACACACTATTTTATACTATATAATACTCTTTCTTCACACTAAATTAAAATACCTTTTAATCCTAAAAAATTTATTATTTTTTAAATTTTCTTTAACTACATCATATATTATGCAAATCAGGTGATACTTAAACAAATATGTACTTATTACTGGAAACGTTTAGTCAACTTAATGAAAAAGACTAAATTATTATTTAAAAAATAACACAACCATCTTAAAATCTTATAAATAATGTTCTATCAACTTGTTGTTATTATGCATAATAGTTATTTTAATATATAATAATTTTTTATTGATTAATTTATACAAACTGTTGGACGGACTTAAAAAAAATTGTAAAATATTCTATACAAATAATTGTAGTTCAGTTTAAAAAATTGAAATTTCATTTATACGCAAGACGTTTTTTCGTGTTTAATGAATAGTATGTAGAAATAATTTTGTACATGGTATTGTTTTTATTAGTAAATAATTGATAATATAGTGTCTTTATGAGAGTTTAAAAGAATCTTTCTGTGGTGTTTCATAAAAAGAAACTAAGTATTTTGGCTTTAAGAAATTGAAATTCCATTCACACAGAATTGATGAAGTTGTTGCGTGTTTTAATTTGCTTATAAGAACTCCATCGTCTATAAAAGTGGATAGTTTAATTTGTTGTTCAACTCATGGCCATGGAATGGAACCACCAAAACTTATACTCTCTTACTTTCAACTGTACTAGTCAAATTTATACCACTCAATTTATGTGTTGGATCGATGATTAATTAGTTGTGATTTTTAAATTGCAACAACATTTTAATTAATATTTTTTTGTTTTGACTTTCAAGTATCATAATGAATTAATTCATACGTGTTCTCTGTGGCTTTCTGTCTTTTACATCCCTCAATTATGGTCGCTATTAAATAATAATAATTGTTCTTCTATGAATTCATCTTTCTATAATGTTTTTTTTAAGCCAACACTGTGACACATACATATACATACAAAAAATCATTGATTATTTATTCGATAACTATGTGTAGATAACACACTGTGTCACATGCTCTTTCGTGACGTGATTTACTTTTGATAAGTGATTGGTGTCTTTGTGTGGTGTGGAAGAAGAGTCGGTAAGACATTTACTTTTTGAATGTATGATCTTTTGGAGAATTTGGGGTATGTGTCTCGAGTGGTTGAGATTGTCTTCGGTCCTACATCGTGATGCACAAATGTATTTTAGGATGTTCAATCCTATAGGTTTGAATCACGCATTTATCAGGTGCTGGGGGACATTTGGGTAGGTATTGTTAGTGAAATCTGGAATCACAGGAATATGGTTGTGTTTGAGAATGGGCGGGTAGACTTAGTGGAGGTGTGGTACAAAGGAAGACTTGGTCTTGGGTCACAGTAAAAGAAAAATTGGCCAATTTTTCCTACTCAGATCGGTGTTTGGAACCTCACTGTTGTATGAGATATTAGAAAGACTGATTATTTTTGCATTATTTAACTAAAGATTTTGCCCAGTAGTAGAGGTGTGTTTTGTGCAGGTTTCATCGGGTTCGCTTATCTGGCAAGGTTGGATTAAGGTGTGTGGTCTGGGCTGCGCTTGGAAGGTGTCGAAGATGTCAGAGGTTAGGTGTGTTGAGTTTTGGCACTTGGTTTGGCACCTTTGTTTGCTTGCAAAGATCCTGTTTAGTAGTGCGGTGCATGTCCTTTTTTGAGAGTGTGAGCTCATGGTGGGTTGATGTAACTATATTTGTGGGCTTCTATATCTCAGATATTATTAAATATTTTTAATATTATTAAATATTTTATTAAATATTTTTAATATTTTTAATATTATTAAATATTATTAATATTATTAATATTATTAAATATTCTATTAAATATTTTTAATATTATTAAATATTTTATTAAATATTTTTAATATTTTTAATATTATTAAATATTATTAATATTATTAATATTATTAAATATTCTATTAAATATTTTTAATATTATTAAATATTTTATTAAATATTTTTAATATTATTAAATATTTTTAATATTATTAAATATTTTTAATATTATTAAATATTTTCAATATTATTAAATATTTTTAATATTATTAAATATTTTATTAAATATTATTAAATATTCTATTAAATATTATTAATATTATTAATATTATTAAATATTCTATTAAATATTTTTAATATTATTAAATATTATTAATATTATTAAATATTATTAATATTATTAAATATTATTAATATTATTAAATATTATTAATATTATTAAATATTATTAAATATTATTAATATTACTAAATATTATTACTATTATTAAATGTTATTAATATTTAAATATTATTACTATTATTAAATGTTATTAATATTATTAAATATCATTATTATTATTAAATTTTATTAATATTATTAAATATCATTACTATTATTAAATATTATTAATATTATTAAATATCATTACTATTATTAAATATTATGAATATTATTAAATATTATGAATATTATTAAATATTATGAATATTATTAAATATTATTAATATTATGAATATTATTAAATATTATTAAATATTATTAATATTATTAAATATTATTAATATTATTAAATATTATTAATATTATTAAATATTATTAATATTATTAAATATTATTAATATTATTAAATATTATTAATATTATTAAATATTATTAATATTATTAAATATTATTAATATTATTAAATATTATTAATATTATTAAATATTATTAATATTATTAAATATTATTAATATTATTAAATATTATTAATATTATTAAATATTAAAAAAATTAATATTATTAAATATTATTAATATTATTAAATATTATTAATATTATTAAATATTATTAATATTATTAAATATTATTAATATTATTAAATATTATTAATATTATTAAATATTATTAATATTATTAAATATTATTAATATTATTAAATATTATTAAATATTATTAAATATTATTAATATTATTAAATATTATTAATATTACTAACATTATTAAATATTACTAATATTATTAAATATTATTAATATTATTAAATATTACTAATATTATTAAATATTATTTATATTATTAAATATTACTAATATTATTAAATATTATTCATATTATTAAATATTATTCATATTATTAAATATTATTCATATTATTAAATATTATTAATATGTATAAATTAGTTATGGTTATTATTATTTATGAATATTAATTATAATTTTATAATTCTTTATATTATTTTAATAATTTTAATATTATGTATATAACTATTATGATAATAGTTGGTAGGTAATATAGATCCGTGGGTGATAGTTCGTAGGTAATAAAGATTCGTGGTAATAGCTAGTAGGTAATAAAGATTCGTAGGTAAAAGTTGGTAGGTAATAAGATCCGTAGGTAATAGTTGGTAGGTAATGTTGAATTTACCTACGGATTCAGAATCTGCGGGTAATGTCTGTAGGTAATGTTGTTCGTAAGTAATATTTGTAAGTTATGCTGAATTTACCTACGAACTCAGATCCTTGGGTAAAAACCCGTAGATAATATTAATTTTTTTTGTAGTGTTAATTGTGTATATTTTTATTGAGAATTTATATGTTATATGTATTTGAATATATGCTTTTGGTATGGTATATTATTATATATTAAAAAAAATATTAAATAAAAATTAATTTTAGAGATAAAGGATAATTAATTATTATATTAAACAAATTAAATATTATTTTATAAATTTAAAAATATTGGTATATAAAATATTTTTTATTGTTAATAAAAAATTAAATTAATTTTCAAACATGAAAGCTTTTTATAAAAAAATAAAATAATATTTAATATTAATACTAAAATTTTAATTACTAACTATGTTATATTTTAAATTAATTTTTATAGATACTAATTATATGAAAAGTCGTCAAATTAAAAAAATTACTATGCCATTAATATAAATAATTTGTACAAATAAAATGTTTACAAAGGGAAAGTTTGCTTTCACTTCTTTTCTATCTACATTTACTTGACAAATTTTTTTCAATATAAAATATTATATTATAGTAATAAATATATATAAATAGAACATTATAATAAAATAATAATTTATGAAGTTGTAAATTGAATGGATGAGAAAAATAAGTGTTAAATTATCATTACTTTAAAAAATGGAAAAGGTTTATAGGGCACTAGTTTTTTTCTCTCACTTTAACTTTGTAATCTTTTTTAAAATAAAATATTATATTTTCTTAATAAAATTTAATATAAATAAAATTTTAAAATAAAATAATAATATATTTAATTGTTAATGAAATGCATTTAAAAACTGTCAACCTATCATTGTTATAATCTGGTATTAATTATTAATATATCATTATTCAACGTATCAATCTCGTACACAAAAAACACAACTCAAAAATGATAGGTTGACATATCATTTTTTTAATAATACTTTTTCATGTGATGACAAATGATTGTTGTTACTTGAGGTGTCAGCCTAACTGAGATCTTAAGTAGCATAATGATGTCTAATATGAAAATTTTTTATAAAAAAAAAATTATATTAATTAAATTACAATTATAAACAAGTGTTTTTTAATGTATAGTTGTCAGAGTACCATTTTTTATATCTTAGTTATGAATCAATCTTGACTTAAATCAATTATAATGTCTTGATTTTATTGTCCATATTTATGTATTTTTTGTCTTCTGGATTTATCTGAAGGGTCTTGATGGTTTGATGAATCTATGTTGAATCTCTAGAGAAAGTTAAAGGTAAGGGAATCACGATTGGGTAGTTCATGTGTTTATTTCGATGTGCTGGAGCCAAAGATGATTCCTTTCATGCTAGTCATAGTAGCATGGATGATTTTCGTATCATTTTTGTCAATTTCAAACTCTATACATTACTCAATAATTTCAATCCAATTTGCAAATTAAGATGTTGTCGGAAAATATAGAATAAACATATAATCTAAAAGTAATTCTAAAATTATATTATATATTACAAGAAATAATACTAATAATATTTAATAATCAATAAGTGAGATAAATGTATGTAGGTTAATGAAGTTAAATGTTGTGTTATTCAGTCGTTCAACTGTGTAAAATAAATTAATAGTTCAACCAATATGGTCATCATACAAAATAAATGGTCATCGTATACAAAATAATATGTTTTCATTAATGTAATTTCCCAATCAGCTCTCCCCAGGCTGCAACTGTGTTGTGGCCTTGTGCTCGTGCGGGTTCAAGTAAATACTACACAAAATATTATCAATATAGTCATAGTACAAAATAAACTGTCGTCGTACGTACAAAAAAAAATATGTTTCCATTAATGTAATTTCTTAATCAATTCTTCCTCCGATCACAACTGTTACAAAAAACATTATTACAGTAATCACAGAAAAATGAATGGATTTTACAAAAGACAATTTATCCTCCTACAGTTGAGTTTTCTTCCGATGATGGCAAGGTATTTCATTCTTCAAACCATTCTCGGTAGCTAATAATGTCATTTTTTTTTATTCTCTACCATGTTTTTGAGTTGTGTTTTATGTACGAGGTTGATATGTTGAATTTTGATAATTGGTACCATAATATAACTCTGATTTTTTTTATTAAAATAAATAATTTTAAAATTATATTAATTAAATTACAATTATAAACAAGTGTTTTTTAATGTATAGTTGTCAGAGTACCATTTTTTTTTTGTTCTTGTTTGTTTTTGTTTTAATTTTTGTATGTGTATTGGGCAAATTTTTGTATAAGAGTGATATTTCATTTGACAGGAAATTTTTTTTTTTTTCTTACTTTTATATTCTAGGAGTGTTTTTTTTTAAATTGCATAAACATATCCTAATTATGAATCAATCTGGAAGGGGAGAAATTCGGGTATATGGTTAAATCGGCTTACCTCCGTCTAAGGG
This sequence comes from Phaseolus vulgaris, assembly GCF_051622355.1. Taxonomy (NCBI): domain Eukaryota; kingdom Viridiplantae; phylum Streptophyta; class Magnoliopsida; order Fabales; family Fabaceae; genus Phaseolus; species Phaseolus vulgaris. Next base: position 45,238,804 of record NC_143498.1, on the reverse strand, counting down.
GGGGATAAAGTTTGAGAGAATGGGACGGTGTATAATAAGTTTTGGATGAGTAAAGTTGTACATACTGCACTAGTTACGACTTGGAGGGTGTTGGAAAACAAGTTGGCCACTAAGGCTAACCTGGTTAGGCGCGGGATTACGGTTGCAAGTTCTATTTGCAGCCTGTGCGGGATGGAGGAGGAGACTAGTACCATCTATTCTAGGAGTGCAGATTTGTTTGGTTACTGTGGAACCATTGTTATGTATGGCTGGGTGTGCAGGATGTGTTTCATAATGTCCCATTGTTAAATTTTTTCCAGTAGTTTAGGATGAGCAGTGCGCCGACTTCGGTGGATGAAGTTTGGGGAAGGATTTGGATCGCAGTAGTTAATGAGGTCTGGAGGCACATAAATAGGGTTATCTTTAAAGGGGGAGTAGTAGATGTACTTGAGGCTTTCGCATTGGTCCAACTAAAGACTTGGTTTTGGGTTTCATCCAAGTCACGATCTGCGTTTTTTTCCTTTTCTGATTGGTGCCCATAGATCTGATGGTTTGTATTATGATCATGATTGAAAAGCTCATGTATATGTTTAGCTAGATGTGATGGAGCCAAAGTTGATTCCTTTATGTGATGTTTTTTATTTGATCCATTAAAGTATCATCACAAATACGTTTTAAGCATTATAATATATAATAATATATAAAGTTTAAAAAAAAATATATAATAAATATGTTTTAAATATTTTAATGTATAATAGTTTTCATATGCATTTTTTAGTATTTAAATAAAAATAAAAATAATAAAAAATAGATAAATTTATTTTACTATTATAACTTAATTTTATATATAATTAAAGAAAAATATATTTTATTATTTAAAGTAAAAATAATACAAAATTAGATAAAATTAATTTCCTATTATAAATTTTCTTTATATATAATTGAAGAAAACTATATGTTTGGTACTTCAACAATGAGACCACTTTCCATATTTCATCCTGCTTTTACCATTTTTTTTTATCAGTAATAAACAATGAATAAAATGTGAACCATTTAAGGGGTGGTCCAACCCTTATACAAAGCACACGACCTTTAACCTTTTCCTCTCGACACGTCCCCGTCAACGTCTAAAGATACCACTACTTAATTAAAATCAGAAAGAATAGCCTACAACACTCACTTATTCCAAACAAAAACCTCATGATATCATCCCCATACAGACCAAAGGGTCTATACACCAATCAGAGAAGGAGAAATTCGCAGCCTGCGACATGGATGTAACCCAAGACCAAGCCTTTAGTTGCACCAAAGCAAACACTTCCAATGCATCAATTACACCCCCTTTAAATATTACTTTGTTTATATGCTTCCAAATCTCGTTGACAACTACGATCCAATCACTCCCCAAACCTCATTTACCGAAGCAGTCACATCACACATCCTAAACTAAGAGAAATTTAACAATGAAACATTATGGAACGCACTTTGTGATGGGAAAAACGCACGCGAAAGCAACACACATAATCTCGAATCAACTGTAGAAAAATAAGCGACACAAGATTTAACGTGGTTCGGTCGCCAACTGTAACCTACATCCACACGGGCAACTATTAGGTTTACATTATATCATGTTGCACACCAATTACAAGTACAATGATCTCTTTAAATAGAGATAAATAGAGATAATAAAGGGAAACAATGATTAAGCCCACTCACTAAAACATGGTGTCTACTCAGCCCAACCCAATTGGTCCTGGCTTCATACCCAACAATCTCCCACTTGAAGCCACGGAACAATGTTCACCTGCGCTTCAACTGTGTACATGGTGTCTTGTCAGCCCAACCCAATTGGTCTTGACTTCATACCCAACAATCTTCCACTTGAAGTCACGGAACAATGTTCACCTGCGCTTCAACTGTGTACATGTATTTCTGTAATCTGTCGACAAAACTCAATGTTCCACCACTAGTTGCCACCAACCTTCTTAATCATTTTGAAGACTTCGTTAAAACTCCCCTGAGTTTCAACACGTCAGTCACTGAACCGTTCTCTGTTCCTACTGACTCCCACTTACAGGAACTGCCAGATCCTGGATCAACCTGAGAACAAACACTCTCCATATTCAACAAGAAATTTTTTGGAGAAGTTTCAACCGCTGGAATACTGGTTCTCCTAACCCACTGTCGTCTAGGAACCTCAGCTGAAGCACAACCCGTGCTCCCACTGCCACAAGTACCTCTGACTGGTCTACCTGAACCTTTCCATGCTCGTTCATCCTGAATCTGACATGTGGCTCTGAGTTTCTCTCTTGTAAAGACAACCCTCTTCTGCCCACGAGATTTTGTGAACCGGACTTTGTTTATCTTCTGAACTGGGATGGTCACTCCCTCAGACACGGTAATCTGACTATATACAAAGAACCTCTCTTTCTTCCACAGGCCATGACAAGATTTCCCTTGACGACCTTCCACTGCTGATTTCCGAACTTCACTTCATGTCCCTGTTTGTCCAACTGCCTAACAAAAATCAAACTTTTCGTCAAGCTTGGAACAACTTTGACATCCTTCAAAGTCCAAAAACCAACTGGTGTCTTCAACACTATGTCACCCATGCCCATAACATCAAGAGTTATGTTGTCTGCTAGTCTTACCTTTCCAAAGTCTCCAATAACTAGATTATGCAATGCTTCAGAATCCATGACCCAGGAATCCACACTGCTATCCGCGCAACAGACTAAAATGTCCTCGTCCGCGAAGTCTTCTGCAATGTTGACTTATTTATCATTTGGGCATTGATTCTTGAAATGCCCCACCTCCTTGCAGTTCCAACATGTTACACTTGAGCAATCCCGAGTCTTTGACTGACTCCTTCTTTTGTTCTTGCTCCTACTATCTCTGATATTTCTCTTACCTCTGATGACATATAACGATTCACTAGATAATTCCCCAGAACTCCTTCTTCGGACATCCTCGCCCTGAACTTCCTGAGACAGTAGACACACTAAGTTCTTTTCCCACTCAAAAAGATTCTTTCTCCAACCAAAATTTCATTCCCAAAAGTTGTTGTTCCAATCCACTAGCTCTGCCACCGAAGAAGCTTTTGAGACACTTAGTGAAAACAACCTCGAAAAAAAACTTTTCAACGCCCCCTGCCCTCCCAATTGTCTTCCCAAAACAAAACTTCCTTCCCATTACCCACCTTCCAAACATGCATTGTTATTGATCCACAGTGTTTTCAATGGGGTTTGAGATTCCATTCACTAGTGCAGATAAGTTAAACAAATGCGGCTATTTTAAATTTACAAATGCGGTCATAGAACCGCATTTGATCAACACGCATTTGTAAATCTGGAATTTACAAATGCGGTCCTATGACCGCATTCATAAATCACATTTACAAATGTGGTCATTTTAGGTAACCGCATTTGTATATTATTCTGAATTAGGGAGTGGGTTTGGGGTTTAGGATTTATGAATGCGGTCTTGGTAAAAACCGCATTCATAAATCACTATTTACAAATGCGGTCATTTACTAAGACCGCATTTGTAAATGCGAATTCACTATTTACAAATGCGGTCTTGGTAAATGACCGCATTTGTAAATAGTGCTTTTTTTTTTTTGGTACATCCTGTTTTGTGCAGAAACCATATATTTAAATAACCTGCATAATGATTAAACCCCAGCCAGACAAATACAAAAATGTAGTAACCAATTGAAATCATCAAAATGTACATTTACAAGTGATCAAATTACATATAATAAAACCACTAATATTGTTTACTTATGCTAGAGTTATAAAAATTAATGAAGTATGTGGACCAAGAATCTCTAACATATGAAATGCCTTCCTCACTCATTGGTGTTTCTTCTGTGAATAACTGCATTGCAAAGTTGACATAAATTAGTTTCTAGATATATATATATATGTTCAAGAATTATAAAAATGATTTAACATATACCTCCTTCCAACCAGTTTTAACACCTAGTCTTATAATGATAATCATCCATTGCATAATGTAATAGCCACACTCATAGCTTCCTGGTTGTTTATTACACTATATAATTCAATAAAAAGTAATATGTTAGTATATTGATAAACAATGATAATAGAGAAAGAAAAAAATTACAAACCTTTATTCTTATCCAGTTCAAATTATTTGAACTTGATCGACCTTTTAGGATGTTATATCCACGCCATGAACTGGTTAATACAAAAAACCTCGTTAGTAGATGGTTAATTAGTAACATATACAAAGTTAAGTTTATACTATACTTACGTATCAATGATATCCTTAAATTTTGTGGGCATCTTCTTGTGTAGGGAACAAAACCACACAGCAGTCTTATCAACCATTGATAAGACAAGTAACTGCCAATGATGCCTATATGATCATTGAAAAGAGTTAGTAAATATTTAAAACATGAAATAATAATAATTGATGACATATAATTAAACTTACTCATTAATGTAAGGGCATAAATAAATTTGTTTTCCCTCTTTTTCCAGGATGTTAGTGATGTATGCTTGAGTCTCAGTTGAGTTTGGTCCAACGGGATTAGTATATGCAGGATCTACGAATCCATACATATTTTCCTTCCCCTCAGTGATACAGACTCTATGCAAAAACCTACAAGTTTTTAGTTAAAGCATAATCAATAATAATTTAACATAAAGTAAATTGAATAATAGGTAAAGATACTTACATCATAAAAAATTGAATTATACTTATATTGAGCTCCTGGTTCCCAGATATAAATTCTGATAAATCTGTGTTGTAAATCATCAGTGGCAGTTCAGTGTTGATTTGAAAAAATGTATTATCCCACGGAATTGGAAAAGGATCATTGCCAATCTGACTAACAATGAGACGTAGGGAAGCCATAGGATCGTCAACTGGAACCTCACGCTTCTTTTTCGGACTTGGTGGCTGAAAAGGTTCCTACAAGATAAACAACATTTGTATTAAATTATATGTAATATATAAATATAAATAAAAAATAATATAATGAAACGAAATTAATACATGAGGTTCGGGCATAGATCGAATGAGCTCTCTGGGCCAGGCAACGAATGTCTGAAATGCATCGGCCACAGTGGTTACCTCATCTGAAGGTAGTGGAACACGAGCATCAGGAAATCGTACTTTTTCAACTGTTACCTTCGCCATATCAGGGGAGAGAGGAACGTTATGTAAGGTGGTGGCGTTTTTATAGACTTTTCCAAGTGCCACCACCCGAGGAAGTTTGCCGCCCACTACCAGTAGCTCACAATCCTCTGTCTGCCCATTGATATCATCCCCTGATGTTGGAGGAGCCGCACAACTCCCCTTTGTGCTCTTGGGAGTGGGACTAACAAGGGGTTCAATCGGCTCAGCACAAACTTGTTGCGATAGAAACTCTTGTCGCATTCGATCATTCTCCTTTTTCATCTCCAGCCACATCAAATCAGTCTCCTTTCTCATCTCCTCCATTATTTCTTCACGTAACTTAGTCTTCATTTGAGTTTCCTTCTTGGAGGAGGAGGATGGTTGTCGTTCTGAAACTCCAAAATAAAGTTTAATTCCGACCCCTTGTCCAGCGGCACGAACACGACCAGAGTGTTCAGGTCGTCCAATTGCTTCAACCAGGATATCGTGACGACCTTCAGCAACAAATGTACCGTTGGATTCCAAGGAATCCTGCAAGAGTACACAAAAATCATATTTTCAATCATTAATATAATTAATGCTTTAAAAAAATTGAAAATAACAAAAATAACTTACAATTTTTTCGATTATAACCCCGGATTGCTCGGAACTTGGTGCACCGGACTTTTTAATTCGGGCCCTCTTCCATTTTTCATGGCGAAAAGGTGGTGGAGGAGAAGTGACCCCTGTTTCCACATTCTCAGAATACGTCCCCTGTTGAGATTTCTCCTTTTCCACCATCAGTGTTTGCTCAAGTTTTCTATACCCCAAACGAGACATAACGTGCGGGGTAAGATTCTTCAAAGCTATCTCTTGAGCTTTCTTCCGACGATCCTGTCATAATTGAAATAAACAAACTGAAGTAAATAAGATAAACTTATTAATGTAATATAAACAAAAAAGTTACTTCACTTACCATCCAAGCCTCATTTTCACGGCTTTCTCTAAAAAGACGCCATGTCTCTTCATCAATATGTTGGTACTTTAAACATGGATTTTCGTCTTTAAGGTCGCCAAAAATGTATCTCGAAGTCAGTCTTGACTTAAAGGTACGAAATTTAAGTGCGATATTGGATAATATCTTTGATCGAAGCGGTTCCACATCAGGAATGTCAAAGTTTGCCTAGAAAATAACATCATCAAATTAAAATTAATTAATCAATATTAAAAAGCATTATATGATAACAATAATAATGTAAAGCTTACCAGAACATCCTCCCATAGCATGTTCCGATCAACCTCTGAAACCTCATCCCATGAATTAATCAAAATGGAGAGCCTCTCACGAGAAACAACTCCAAGATAGCTCATAAACTCATCTGCCTTAGAACCAAAAGCCACTCCAGTGTTGACGTCAATGTCAACATGTGTCTTCTCACCAGCAGCACGTCTCAATGCAAGACGCTTCAATCTAGTAGGTCCTCTACTGCCTCGTCCAGATCGAGGTCTATCTGGAGTCTGGTCGTCATTCATGTCTCTGTTAAAAAAATTAGGTAACAAACATTAGTTAATGTGCATCAAATTAAAATCATATAAAAATAATACAAAAAATTCTAAATGTTTATTTACATGTTGCATGTGGGTTGAATGTTTATATGTAAATTCCTTCACTATGGTCTTTACGGGTTGCATGTACATCATCAAGTACATCGTCATCTTTATTAGTTATCATTGGTGTGAATGAACGAGTTTCGCCATATTCAATATCATCTATGGCTTCCCCTTGTTTTTTCCCGTGTAAAACGACATACCAATGTTCTGACGTAGGATCTTTCACATAGAAAACCTGAGATGCTTGTTGAACCATTATAAATGGCTCATCTCGATACCCTATCTTTCGAAAGTCCACTAGTGTGAATCCTGATTCATCAATTTTAACCCCACTTTTATTATCAACCCATTTACACTTGAAAACTGAAACGGAAAACTTAGTGTAGTCAATCTCCCATATCTCTTCTATAAACCCATAGTATGCCATTGATCCAAGTACTGGATTTGTATCTTTCGAAGTCGAAAACTGCATTGACTCGGCTTCAAGAGTAACACCAGAATTTTGAACTGTACTCTTTTCATCCAGGGACTTCGTGTAAAATATACAATTATTCACTTCGTACGCTGTACATGAAATGACATCAAACTTCAATCCAGCAGCCAACCAAGTCAAGGTCTCTGATGCCGTTGAATCCTTGAACACCTCATCTTTAAACCAAGGCATGAAAGTTCTATTATGTTCCATCAAGACCCATTTCTCTGCTTGTCTTGGGTTATTTGCCTTCACAATGGCTTTATGAGCTTCTATGTAAGGTACAACTTCATCTGTGTTATTCAATATGTACAAATGTGCTTGCAAGACTTCTGATCGAGATTTGCTTACAATATTCACACCACGTAAACATTTACTTGTAGAACGCCTGTGGTGCCATGAATTAGCTGGAACACCTATTGGATTTGCTTTTGTCATGTACTCTGAACAAAATTCAATACTTTCTTCAGCTATGTACCTTTCAATCATTGAAGCCTCTGGACGATAATGATTTTTCACATAACCTTTCAAAATTTTCATATACCGCTCAACAGGATACATCCATCTTAAGTACACTGGTCCACACAATCTAACCTCTCTTACCAGATGCACCACTAGATGAACCATGATGTCAAAAAAAGACGGAGGAAAAAACATTTCCAATTCACACAAGATAACAACAATTTCATTTTGAAGTTCATCTAGTTTTGAGGGATCAATGACTTTACAACATATGGAAGAGAAGAATGAGCACAAACGGGTTATGGTGTGTCTAACATTTTTTGGTAAGATCCCACGGATAGCTACCGGCAACAATTGTTGTATCAAGATGTGACAATCATGAGACTTCAACCCAATTAACTTCAAATCTTGCATTGACACTAGACTCTTCACATTTGAGGAATGTCCTTGTGGCACTTTCACACCCTTTAGACATTGACAAAAACTAATTTTTTCATCTTTTGACATTGTGTAACAGGCTGGGGGCAAATATGTACGCTTACTCATTTGTATGGGTGCCAACTCGCCGCGTATGTTCATCTCAATCAAATCTAAACGAGCATTTAGACCATCCTTCGTCTTCCCGTTAATGTTAAGAAGTGTACCAATTAAGCTATCACACACATTCTTCTCAACATGCATTACATCTATACAATGTCTGACTTCTAACCTCGACCAGTACGGAAGATCAAAGAAGATTGATTTCTTCTTCCAAATATTTGTCACAGATGACTTTTTTTTGGACTTGCCGAAAGTGTGGTCTATGTTATTTACCTTTTCGTAAACCTCAACACCGGTTAATGGAGTTGGTGGACCACTACCCTCTTGGTGTCCATTAAAGGCTTTTTTCAACCTCCGGTAAGGATGATGACTTCTAAGAAACCTCCGATGCCGAAGATATACTGTTTTCCTTCCATGTTTCAATTGTTGAGAAGCAGTGTCTTCTTCGCATATTGGACACGCTTTGTGACCCTTAACACTATAACCTGATAAGTTACCATATGCCGGAAAGTCATTGATGGTGCAAAATAACATGGCATGAAGCTTGAAAGTTTCATTAGCAAATCCGTCAAATACTTCGACACCCTGGTCCCACATTAACTTCAAATCTTCAATTAGGGGACTTAGATAAACATCAATATCATTCCCTGGTTGTTTCGGACCGGATATCATCATAGACAACATCATGTATTTTCGCTTCATGCACAATCCAGGAGGTAAGTTGTAAATAACTAGTAATACAGGCCATGAACTGTGATTTGTACTCATATTTCCAAACCGATTCATTCCGTCTGTAGCTAAACCAAGTCGGATATTTCTTGATTCTTTACCAAATTCTGGAAAGTCATCATCAAATTTCTTCCATTGAATAGAATCAGCTGGATGTCGGTACATGCCATCGCATTTCCTCTCATCTGCATGCCATCTAAGATTCTTAGCATCGTCTGGGTTTGCAAACAAACGCTTCATCCTTGGAATGATGGGAAGATACCACATAACCTTCATTGGGGGTCCATGCTTTTCCATGTCATCAATAGAATCATCATCTTTTTGTTTCAACTTATAACGTGATAACCCACACCTCTAACAACTTTTCAACAATTCAAAATCTTTCCGGTATAATATACAATCATTAGGACATGCATGTATCTTTTTGTACTCCATACCCATTGGACAAAGAATCTTTTTTGCCTCGTAATTACGATTAGGTAGACTATTTCCCTCTAGAAGCATATCCTTCAACAGCTGGAGCAATTCCGTGAAGCTTTTATTAGTCCATCCGTTTATTGCCTTCAAATTCATCAATCTTAACACCGCCGACAACCGTGTGAAGTTAGTTGATCCAGGATACAAAGGAGTCTCTGCATCTTTTGACATACTTTCATATCCATGCGCTTTTGCAAAACACTCAGCTCCCACATCACGAATCTTGTCCTCCAATCGATTATCATCTCCATCATCGTGTACTGCTTCATCCATGGTAGAACCCACATATTCTTCAGTTACGGAAACACGTGGTAAATTTAATAATTCACCATGTCATGTCCAAGTTGTATAAGATCGAAGAAACCCATCACATAGCAGGTGTTCCCTCATGATATTCACATCCAGTATCCTTCCATTCAAACAGTTAACGCACGGACACCTGATCTTTGCTCCATCATGACCACTAATAATCGCGTTACGCTGCGCAAATTGTATAAATTCCTCTACTCCCCTTTCGTACTCATCACTTATACGAACAACATTAATCCAACTTCGATCCATTATATATTCTGGAATATAGTTAGGATTTTCTAATAATTAGTATTCTCTTCAATCTCACACATTTGCCGAGGGTCGAACACCCCCGGACTCAATCCAAACACGATATTTCTATTCTAAAAGTAACAATAACTAACATAACATAAAACTTTTATTAAAATGTAATTAACAACTAACTAAATATGTCACTTCTAAAATTAAAATTCTAGAACAAAGTTTAATACACTATAGAATTATAATTCCATAAAGATTAATATCATATTCATTTTTATTTAAGTAAAAGTAGTTTAAAGTGACAATTATAAAAAATAAATGATGCCAGGGAAAAAAATAAAGATATGCAAAGAGAAAGTGCAAAAAATAAAAATAATTACAAAAATAGAATTTATATATAATATAAATTTAAGAAAATAGAAATTATATAATACAAAAATTCAAAATACACACAAATATATAAATTATTAGTTATTAGTTATACATTCCAAGTTGTATTAGTTATTAATTAAATATATATTATAATACAGAAAAATAAAAATTCAAAATATTAAATATGAATTCAAAATTTTAAATATAAATTCAAAATATTAAATAAATACAACACCAACCTTTAGGTTGATGGTGATCGGAGACGAAGACGAAGGCGTAGGCGAAGGCGGTGGCGGAAGCAGTGGCGGTGGCGGAGCAGAAAAAACCAGCGAACCAATAGAACAGTAACCACCTATATGCAGAAAACGAGTAAGGAAACGAAATGACAATGCCAAGGAAGTGAATAATGACAATGACGAAAACGAAAACGAAAACAAACGTTGAAGCAGAGAGAGCTGAAACTTACAATGCAAAGCGGAGAGAGCTGAGAACGTTGAAACGAAGAGCGGAGAAGACGAAAGTGAAAGTGAAAACCAGTGGCGCGCTTCTATTTTTAGGGTAAAATTGATTTACAAATGCGGTTCTAGGGTAAGACCGCATTTGTAAATCAATTTAATTACAAAAATGCCACCGCGTTTTTTACAAATGCGTTTAAACGCAAAGCCGCACTAAATAAATGGTCGTTGTTTTCAAATTTTGTACTAGTGATTTGACGACAATGAAGAAGAAAACAATGATGATGAAGTTCACCTCTGCTTAGATGTCCACCGAGACAACGAAGAAAAGCCCCATGTAAGACAAAATCTCATACATAATTGGTTCATATATAATCTTTTAAATTAGATTGTCAGTGTGTTTTCCCTTAATGTCAAACTTTAATATTATTTTAAAATATTCACATGTTCGGTTAGCGTTATCCATTTTAGTTTTTCGATTAATTTTATTTATTTATTAAGAATTTAAAATAATTTTAATATATTAAAATCAAAAAATTATATTTAATTTTTTAATTATTATAATAAAATTTCAGTCATTTTTTAGTTATATGTAATAAAAATTATTTTTTGAAAACTTATTTCATTAATTTTTTATAAAAATATAATTTTCTTTAATTATATAAAAAAATTATAATAGTAACTTAAATTTATCTAATTTTCTATTTTGTAATTTTTATTTTAAATACTAAAAAAATATATTAAAATTATTATATATTAAAATATTTAAAACATATTTATTATATAATTTTTTAAAATTTTATATATTATTATTATATATTACAATATATTATAATGTTTAAGACATATTGAAATCATATTTTATACATACGATTTATTTTTGTAAAATTTTTTAACATATTAAAACATATTTAATATATATATATATATATATATAAAAGATACAATTTTAATTAAAAATCATATTCCACATGTATGATTTCTCTTTTCTTTCAAAATGTGAATGAAGATTTTATCTTATCAAAATCATACTCTCGTTGACGAATTGTCCATTTTGAAAATAAAAGAAAATTGTCCATTTTAAAAATTTCGAAATAAAACTACATCACTTTCAGAAAAAAGAAATCCAATTTGAAAGAAAGGAAGTGATTTTTATTTTATAAAAAATCTAATTAACATTTGAGATTAAGTGATTTTACTTATATTTAGGATTAGAGATAATATTCTACAAGATTAATTTTCTTATATGTCTTAAATTTTGTATTGGAAATAATTTTTTTATTAATGGATAGTGTAATTTTTATATTATTAATATATAGTATTAGTAATTAAATTCTTAAGAAATAAGGAAAATATTTAACTTAAATTTTTAAAATAATACGTTTGCATAGCACAGTGACATACAGTGTTAATAATTTACAAAAATCCAAAACACATAAATGTTGTTTCCTTTTCAACATGAAATGGGGACCTTGGTTCACATTTCAAGGTTAGGTTGTCTGATCCATTGACTTTATGGCATAACCTTTTGTTGACTTTTTCTCCACGCCTCTTTCTAGTCTCAACCCATACCTAAACAAATGTCGCAAATAATTGAAAACATATTTTAACAATTTAATTAAATAGTACTCATACATTGAGTTCTGTACACAATCCTCTGATACATAATGTTATAATGAACTTATTCATTTCAAGATTCGTACATGTAATAATTTTTTTTAGATGATGTAGTAATTTTCTTGATATTACTAAAATTAATATAAGACTTTTTATTCATTTTTTTTTATGCTTTACAATAAATCCATAAGCATCAATTAAGAATATTTTAGTATTTATAATTATTAAGTAGATCAACCTATTCAAATAACTAAAACAAAAATGAAGTATGTTGTTAAAATAGAATTAGCAATTAAAATATTTAATCACTAAATTCATACACAAACAATTCAGTAATCAAAAGGTTATTATCTACTTTCTTAGAATTTTAATGTCTATCACCAAATTAAATCAATCATTAAATGTTTAAGATACCATCATCAATAAGATAATTTTGATTGCTAAATTAATTCTAATAAATTTTTGGTTGACAAAAGGGTTGTAATTAGAATTTTCTTTACTATTTGAATTTGGTGGCTAATTAGCTATTAGCGACCAAATTTTGTTATTAAGAGATTAAAATTGTTGGTATTTACATTAACATTTTTCTATAGTAATTAATTAATTGGGGATAAAATTGACTAATTTCATTTGAAAAAATAATTATCTTCGAGAAGACACTTCATCTTCTACTCCAAATGAATTATAACCATCTATTTGACACATTTAAGAAATAAACAATATTTATCATTATCATCTTAAGGTTGTTAGTACTACATGAATTCAAAATGTTGGGATAGGATCCCCTAAATTAACTTGCTAAATCAAAATACATATTTTTAATGTTTAACTAGATTTGACTTTTTAATAATTAATTATATTTACTTAAAAATCTTGTATCTTAAGTGTGTTGTCAACCTCAATTTGTTATTTTAATTATTTAATACTTACATTTTTTTAATAAAGTCAAATGTCTAAATAAGATTATAACAATGTTTAAGTAATTATTAAGGAGTGAGTTAACATGTTTTTATATGGATCTAAAAAAATATATAAAAAAAAAAATTTAAAGTAAAAGTGGTATAATTAGAATTACATTTGAATATTTTATTATTAAAATAAAAAATGTAAATAAATAAAAGAATCACTTATTCAAGTTTCATTTTAATATATCAATCACCTCTCTAAAACCATTTTTTTCTCCTATATCTTTTCTCTAATATTCTGACCACCTCCTTCATCAAAATGACTATTGAAGGACTTCATATTAAGCAAATAAAGTTATTTACATTTATGTTTTTATTATTTTATTTTTTTATATATTATTCATGTTATATAAATATGGAGGTTACATTTTTAACTCATATTAAAATGTTTTACCACACTCCTATTTATGTTATTGGATGCATTGACTAAAATCCCTTACAGAACAAGATAAATAAATGTGATACTATAAATTTATCATTCACTTTGGTACCAAAAGCTTCATACCAAGCTAATGAAGGCAACATCGTACCAATTTACATTTTGTCTAGGCTAATATGCTATTAGTAATTGTCATATTTAATTTTAAAATTATATAGTAAAAAACTTTATTTTGTTTGAGAAAATGAAGTGATTTTACTTAACATAATTTTTTTTTTATGTCGTCCACACTTTATTACACGAAAACCTATTTTAAAAGAAGTATTATTTATTACACAAAAATCAATATTTATTAGTACAATTGAGCATTTTCATAATCTCTCGACAACCATTTTTAGTTGTTCCAAGGAGAGCAATAAGAAGTAACCGTTTGAATGTATGTGTGTGTAATTTTTTTTATTTAAGAAAAATAATAATTAGTTGAACGTTTTCATAATCTATTAAGCATGAATTTTATGATAAGAAGCATCTTTCGCTTGTATTAAATTAACCATATGTGTATATCTTTTAAGGGGTTAATTATATTTTTGTCCTTAAATTTTGATGTGAAATTGGATTCCAGTCCTTTAGTGTCTTTGGTTAAAATTGTGAAATTATAAAGTTATTGAATCTTTCTATTTAACGATTTTGTAAAGACATCATAAGAAGCATAGTGCATTAACGATTTTGTCACAAATAAAGCTATACGTAAATCAACTATATGACTCTTACTATTTATCCATATTAACATACTTTCCATATTCATTAAAGTACATAAACTAAATATATTTAACTTTAATTTTTTAATTAATTATATTTAATTTTAATAAACTATGAACTTTTTATTTAATATTATTAAAGTCTATCATTATATTATTATTAAAATTATTAATAATATTATTAATAATATTAACATATTAATATTAACAATACTATTAATAATAATATTATTAATATTGTCATTAATATTATTAATATTGTCATTAATATTATTAATATTGTCATTAATATTAATATTAAAATTATTAATAATATCATTATTAATATTATTATTATATTAATATTAATAATAAGAAAAATAAAATTAATAATAATATTTTTATTATTAGTCTATTACAGTTAAATATGACTTATTAACAAAAGTTAGAATTAAATATATTTTTAGTCTCTAAACTTTGATGAAAATAAATGGTTCCATTGACTAGACAAATAGTGAAATGTTAGATTTGTTCCATTATACATAACAAAATCATTAATGTTAGAATAATGTTATATTACAATTGTATAATAAAATTCATAAGTTTATAATTGTGATGTGAAATAATACAATTCCAAAATTATTCTGTTTTAGTTCAAAATTATTTTTCTCAGTGTTGAGTTGTCAACATATAAACATTTTTTTATGTTATCTGTTTTTGAGGATGTCTTATAACTTTCCAAAGTATAAGAATTTAATAACTCTAATGTGTAAGAATTTAATAACTCTACAATTTTAGTAAAAAAATGAGATCTAATTTATCTGCTTTTAGTAAGAAAAATGAGATTCAATTTCACATCAAAATTCAGAAATTAAAAAAGATAGTTAATTCTTTTCTTAAGACGTGGACAACATAACTTCAACCAATTTTATCTATTGTATTTAGAACTTCAACCAATTGAATAATGCAAACAATGCAATTTTATTTATTGTATTACGAACTTCAACCAATTTTAATTTGGTGCTCGTGGAAGTCAACCTTGGTGCTATAATTGCAAGTATAAAATTCCGTATGATTCTCCGTTTGGAGGTTTTGCTGTCCCTCTTCACATTTTTTTATCAAACCATTTGCAATTTGTTTAACATTCTTCTTCATCCGTTCTCGATCTTATTGATTTTTATTTACTTTTATTTTTTTTAGCCGTTTTCAAATTGATCTAAGAAGTTATGCATTTTTTTTAATCAGTAATAAAAATAAATAAATATGAATCACATTAGAGGTGATTCAACCCTTATACAAGAACTCAACCATAACCTACATCACAATTCTTACTCCAAAGTCTGCCTAAACAAAACTCTCATAGCTAACCCAGAGGAAGACATGTAAGGGAAACAGTCATGCAACTTAAATGAATATGTTATGAGATCATCCTCATACAAACCAACGGTCTATGCACCAATCAGAAAAGGAAAAATTTGCAAACTGTGACTTTGATGTAACTAACCAAGCCTTTAATTGAAACAAAGCAAAAACTTCCAATACATCCACTACTCCCCCTTTAAAAATTATCCTATTTCTATGCTTCCAAACTTCGTTGACTACTGCGATCCAAACAACTCCCCAAAGAAGCTATGCATATTAAATCTGATTCTCTCCACTATGCATAAACCCACACATACCCACCATACTTTCCACTTTCTTTTTTGTATCATACTTTTCATTTTCTTTTTTCTTTCATGTAAAAACATACTTTCATTACTTCTCTTTCTCTTTCCATGTTTTGATTAATCTTTGCAAAACTCTAATTTGATCTTTATCTTATGAAGTTGTAATTGAAATTTGTGACTAGATGGAGGAGAATGACTTAACAAAAGAAGTTGTGGACACCATCACAACAAACGGTAATTCTCTTTATATGCATTTCAATTTGTGAAACACTAATTTGGCACATATATTATGAAATTGTGATTAAAATATGTAACTAGAAAAATAAGAAGGACTCAATAAGAGGAATAATATATAATTAGAATGTAAATAATTACTAACTTGGGTCAGTCGTATGATTTTAATATAAGTTTCAAGTTATAGATTAGGAGACTATAATATTCTAAATAAAATTATGAATAAATTAATATTCCAACTTAATTATTTTAACCATACATGACATGTTGCTCCCCACTCTGTGTCTCCACTCAAGGAATATATTTTATCACAACAAATTTGGTGAAACAATGATGACAGTACAAACTTAACGGTAAATGAAAAACTGCTAAATATTGTATTGGAGAGATTGAAAATGAACCCTTGGAGTTGTAAGAAATGATTACAAAATTGAAAATGAATTGACCACATTCTGTGATCCACCTATTTCCTTCTATCTTTCTTTCGGCCACAAACATTATATTTATGAAACCACTAAGCGTTTCAGAGCTAAAATTACGGGATTCACTTTTTGCCATAATTTACCGTAGAAATATATAATGAAAACCACACCACAAAGAAACTCTACCTAGCTATAAGGGAAAATATGTTTGTTTTATTAAAAAAATAAGGTTTTGACTTCGAGTCTTACGTGTGTAAACAAAACTCCGTTGTCTAACCATCTTATAAATATTTCTAATTGGCATAAAGTTGTCTCTCATAAAAAAATAAAGCTGACTCTCATAAAAGATGTGATTCAAGCAAAAAAATTAATAAATCATGTATATGATGAAAAAAAAACAACTATGTCTTGTACTTGTTATATAACTTTTGTTTAATAAAAGTTAATATGTTTCACATAATGTCCCGGTCTAAGAATCTTTAGGTCTCTAAGTTAGTTATTAATTATGTTTTGTCTTTTTATGTTTTTTGTCAAAATGGATATATATCTTTGTTATTGTCTAAATATATCACTTTTATTATTTATTATATCCTGATAATTATTTCTAATTAGTAGTTACATAAATATGTTATGAAAAATATTTCTTAATGTCTGAATTTTATAAAATCATAAATGGTATTGTTATCGTAATTCATTAATAGGCAACGAAAGTTCAAATATTAATTTTTAAGATGTTGGTGTAATTCATATTCTAAGATGCTATATTTGATGTGTTCACGAGATCGAAGTTTTTGTCAACACTCGTGACATGATCGATGGTTGGTTCAGTTATGCACTTGGATAACTCACAATCCTCCAACTTTAGTTTGAAAAAAATGAAAAGATTTACTAAAAATTATTTTAGTATCGTGAACAATCGATTCGGTCACGCACAACTCATAGTCTCCAACTTTAAGCCGAAAAAGAGAAAACTACTAGTAAGATGTCAAGAATTACTCATATGACTAAATCCTAAACCTTAAACCCTAAACATAATATGATTTACAACCTTAATTTAAACTGAAAAGTAAGAATAAACTAATAGAATGTTGTCATGACTCCTCATGTATTATTAGCTCAGCCGCATAAGACGGTTCAATTACTAAAAGGAACCGTCTCTTAATTCATGACTATGTTCCAAATCAAAAATACCAAACCATTTCACATGCTTTCAAAATGGTTGATTCCGCACCCACTTAATATTCTGACCAAACTCGACCAAGTAGAAAAAGAACCTACAGAATGAAAATATTCATTAAAAAAAACTATTTTTTCATTAAAAGATAAGATAATCTCATTCAATTAGTTGAGTCAATGAAATTAAAAGAACATAGTCTAGATTTTTTATAATTAATCTTTCAACACTCTAATGATCATCTTTAAGAAAAAAATGTTTTCATTACAATTTTTTTTCCTTTATAAGACTCAATTATGTGAAATAACTTAAAAGAAAACAGATAACTCAATTTGTTATAACGTACTCTTATTTTGTATATGAAAACTTACTTGTTAATATAGTCACACAAATAAACTTTTCTTTTACTTTTGCTAAAATCAGAAATATTGCCAAAATCCATTAAGTAACGTGTCGTGAGTGCATAACTATAAAAGATGTGATATTTTGATACCATAAAGAAAAAATATCCATTTGACAATATACAATATCAATAATTTAATTATATAATTTTTTAACTTAAAAAAAATATTATTACATATTATTATATTATTAAAATGAGTTATTATATAGATGCTTTTCTTTTGGAAAGGGTGAAACTATTATTTTCCAACTATAACCAAAGTCTATGGAGCAAATATTAATAAGTCAACTATTACGTACAAATTTGATCTCATTATAAAACAAATCGTTGTAATGCATGCGCGGTCCCTAAAATAACGCCAAACAATGTATTCTCACCAAACAAAGCTATAAGAACAACAAAATGGAAACAAATAGTGATTGATTGGAGATAAGGATATTACAGCACTGTTTAGAATGCAAATTGCAAAGTACATAGAAATTTTAGGAAGTATGCAACTGATCTTTTAAAAACAGTATCATTATATGAATGTTGTATTACCGGATGGCCGAAACGTGGAATGATCTACAAGGCCGAATGAACTTAAGATCAGACAATAAACTCATGATTAACTGTAAGTAAATCAATTTAATTATAAACTATGATTAAGGTATAATTGGGCTCTCGTCTGAATCTAAGAGCAGACCCATAACAGCTGAGGCCCATCCCAAAGTTATAAATACTAGAGGAGACCCAGCATCAAAGGTAATCTTTCACTCTTAACTCACCTACATAATGTACTCGGACTAACATGAGTGTCGGAGCGCCTTTACAGGTACCCCACCCCACTCATATCAGAGAAGGAAAGTACAAACCGAAAATCACTAAGCCTGGAAGCCGGGAGGACGAGAAGACGAAGATAGAAGGAGTCAATTTAAGAAGAACCTGACCTTGTAAGAACACGAAAAGACGAAGACAGAAGAATCAATGAGAAAGAAATAATACAAATTCAATAATATAACTAAAAAAAACAAAAGAGATTAACCGTTGTAGACTGAAAGCCTGAAAATTTAAGAGTCTAAGGTGCACTTTTTTTTGTACATTTGGAGGAAAAACCTCAACTTGCTTGTGGAAAAAGCTTCAAAACCAGTCTCAAATGAGAACCCAAGTTCGTTGTTCACCACATATACCATCATAAAAGTTGGAGCATGAACAAATATTGTGCCCATAAGTTGAAATAAATAAAAAATTAAAATTGTAAAAAAATAAATGAATTGATGTATTATTTTTTGTGGTTAGTACTATAAGCGGTTTTCTGAGTTTCGTCAGGAGTGTTTTATAGTTGTCTGTTGGAGTGTATTGATCTGTTTGGGGGAAAGGGTTATCTTTTTTATAAGGGTTGGACCACTCCTGAAATAATTCACATTTATTTATTTTTTCTTGCTGATAAATTTTTTTTTATTCTTCTTAATGATTATACTTGATAAATAAGTTTGTTGTTAAACATATCTTGGGTTTGTAATTATAACAAAATAAAAAAAATAAAGTTTAAAAATCAATCATCATTAAATTAATTTGTGACTGAAACAACGATCAAATATATGCGATAGTTAATGATGAAAACTTCACTCGTTAATGAAGTTAAATTAATAATTAAAATAAAATAATTTTCAATAACTAATTTAGAATTATTATTCTTAATGTTAACAATCTCTTAGAGAGAATCAAACTTAAGTCATAGAATCTATAACCATACATTATAAACATAATTTTATTATTATTATTATTATTATTATTATTATTATTATTATTAATTTTAATATTATTATAATTAATATTAATATTGTTAATAATAATAATATTATTATTATTAATATTAATAATAATTAAAGTAATATTAATAATAGTAATCATAATAATAATAAAATAATTATATTTTGATATTATTAATTTACAATAATTTAACAACTAAAATAATTTTGATGACTAATTTGTAGTGATATATTTGTATGTCGAAATCGAAACTAAATTAATAATTTGTAGTGATTTATTTGTATTTAATAATAAAATCAAATAAATTAGTAATTTGAGATTATTTATTGTATTTAACCATCAACATCAAATTTTGAATTTATAGTAATTTAACGATGAAAATTAAATCAACTATTATCTTACAGTGAATTACTATTTCAATCATAAATTACAGTCAATTTATTTTGATAACTACAATCGATACTTTTTCTTTTCCAGTGGATTACACATAAAATCAAAATTGGTTTTTAAGTGAAGCTGAATATTCGTGAGATAAGGTTCTATTGATTTTGCAGAATCCGATAGTCTAGTTCTACCTACATCAACTCAGGTTAACATTCCATGACAAATTTATATGACTTTGGTGTTAGCATGACAGTGTCAGTGGTCACCGAAAAGAACAGTAATTTCAATGGTGACGTTTGTAAGTTTGTTTGCATTTCAGAGTGGAATTGTGGTCACGTTTGTGTGTGGTAAGAAATAATTATCATGGCAACGTTAATCTTTCATCTGATCATTTTCGAACCTGTTCAGCCAATACTCCTTTTTGACTGTTTCCCAATCCCACCAAATGAACTTCATATTTTTTCTTAATGTTTTTTTATGCTAAAATTATTTTGAACGTAATAAAATTTTGTTTGTATTTTGTAAAGGCTATCAAATTAGCCCTACATCATATTCATAGCAGAAATTCGATCCCTAAACCCTTTTACATGTATCGTGTGAAGGCCTTGCTTTTGTATCCTTACTTCAGAATAAAAAGCAATAACAAAAATAGAAAAGACACATAAAAAGGTGGAAGTGGACATGCAGGATTACAGAATTTATTCAAAGGCAAAAGAAAAAGGTAAAGAAGATGTGAATGGCTTTATTAGTTTTATATATATGATTTAGAGAGAAAAAGAAAAGAGAAAAAAAGAAGAAAAAATATTTTATTAAAAATTATTACTCATTTGTATTATTGATAAAAGATAAAACATCAAAATAACAAATACTAACAGTTATAATTAACTAATAAAACAGTTACAACGTAGATGAATTCTCGTTTTTTTTTTCATAAAACTGAAGACTTTGAGTTTTAATATTTGAACCAAAATTAAACGTGGAATATCTTAAATCAATTTCACACTAACTCAATGCAGGTTTAGTCAACAAATTTCGCTAACATAAGAAAATCGATTTTGTTAGAATTTGAAATTCATTTTAGAAACATGAATATTAAAAGGACCATTATATTTCGCAACTTGTACTGTTGGATCGAATATTTCAAATATTGACTGAAGAAACAATATTTGATGAAGGTAAAAACATACTCCTAACCTATGAACTTCGAACATTCCTCTTAAATTGTGTGTCAGTGTCAGATACATGTATTGAACATCGATATTCGTAGGATACGTATCCGTGAAGTGTCAAATTCAAAAAATAATTGTTGTATTTTTTACAATTCTAACACGGTTCTAAGACAATTTTAAAAAGAAAAAATACATTAATTTTTTAAAAATTAAAACTTATTGTATAAATTTTTATTATAATTATAAAAATAAGAAACAAATCATTTTGAATCAGCCACGAAAAATATTTTTCTGCTAAAAAAAATATGAAACATACTTATGCACGTAAATCTTTATTGTCAATTTATATAATTCATAATTATATATATATATATATAATATAAATCCGAGTCTCCGTGTTCTACATTTTAGATATTATACATAATTCTGTGTCTGTGTCCGTGTTCATGTGCTACATAGTTCCTAACCAATTCATATTTATGATATTTTGTACATTTTATTCTACATAGTATCTGTGGTCAATGACTCGGTTAGAATTTTCTTCTTTCTGTCTTCAAACCCTTCACTTAATTTTAATTTTAAGCAATCCAATAAGAGTTTTTATTAACAAGTTGTTTGAATATTTCATATTGCTTCGTTTTATTTAATGCTAACATTAAACAACACATAAAGAATAGTGATTTGTATAAGCTTTTTTTTTCGATTTTAATATATGAAATACAAAAATATATAATATATTTTGTCGATAAACCATCTATATAATATTTTTATGGTAAACTATTTAACAATTATCTATATTTATTAATTTAGTAATATAGTATATAAGAGAGGATTTAAAATCAATAAAAAATTATTGTGCTTTAAGTTAAAAATATTATATATATATATATATATATTTCCTTTTCTATAAAATTATCACCTATTCAAATATCAAACTTAAGAATAAGTTTTTTTTTTCCTTTTTTGAAGTTACAAGCTAAGAGATCACTAAAAGTAGACCTAATTTAGCTAAAGAGAATTTTTATTGTGATATATTTGTTCTATTTGGTTTCAATTATCTTTCCTCTTCTCTCCATGCATATGTTATAGGTCTTTTACAAGTTAAGACTTATAGCTTGATGAAGAGGAATGTCGAAACAATTCTTTCTTTTTCTAGAGTTCTCATTGCTTAAGTGATAGAGACTCAAAGTTCTAGATGAGATTTTGAGACTTAGTGGAGTGTACAACAAATTATGCTACTATAAACTAACATTTGAGCGAGGGAGAGCTAGTGTTGATTCTCTCACCTCAAAAACTAGTATTAGTCAAGCAACAAATTATTGCTAAAACAATGAAAAGCTAAAATTATTGGGAGTATTCTAAATGGTTAGTGAATTATAGTATAAGTCATTTCGCTCAAGTGATGGCATGGAGTATGAGCAACAAGAGGAGCAATGATGGTCACACAAGCAACAAGTGAATGCTTAAGCGAGAAAGATATAACTTCATAAAACTCGGTAACCATAGCAGTCTGAACTTCAAGAAACAGAGAGAAAACACCAATAAATTCTCCATACTCCCACGGAAAATGCATCCACAAGTAGCAAGATCAGGAAATCCCCTAACAACCCCATTAGTGTTAATTTTAACTCAGCAATGAAAAGAACTTTCATCTAACAAGAGGATGACGAAGAACTTTATCAGTACGAGTATTAATGCCAAAAAAATCACGGTGAAATCCAACACACCATTATTCATTAAAGCTTTAGACAAATTTCTCACTAAACAAGTTAAATCTTTAATTACCGAAATAGCCCTAAAACCATCAATCTTATTCTAAAATCTAACATAATCTCTCATAAATAAATAAATAAATATTTTTGTCTAAATCATGCCAAAATTACTTCATAAAAAAGCGTTTTTAAAAGTATTTTTTCAAAAGCCATGTTAATGAATAAGTTAGACAATATTTTATTAGATAAGTCATATGCATTGCTATTTAAAGAATGAAACTAAGATACAGTTTTTTAAAAACTATTTTCAATGTGAAACTCATCTAATTTAATGAAAGAACCATTTTAAAACACTTAAGAAACAAAATATTTATCGATAAATAATTAGTCCAAGTGACACTATAAATAGTAATCAAATAAGGTTTTATATTTAAGACTTGTAAATAATTTTTTTGAAAGAAATTTTTTTCTACAAATAACTGGTCCAGTTTCCTAGCAAAAGAATAGTTATAGATAAAATCGCTAAATACTTTGCACAAGATTAAAAATAGTCCTAAGAGTTTCATTTTCAAGTTTTGTCATTTTTTTAAACTATATTTAAAAAATCATAGATATCATAAATACATTAATAATTTATTTTATAATAGTCTACAACTTGAATCCATAGTTGGAGAATTTGGTGTTGCCATTGGAAAAAAGAATTAGCATGGTCCATATTGGAGGCAGAATGGAGTGGAATATTTTTGTCTGAAGAAAAAACCAATTTGGAAAAGCTTGGGATGATGGAATTATAGAACAAGAACTAATTGGTTGTTAATATGTCTCTGTTCTTATTCACTACTTTTTGCTTAATCAGTGGTATTCTCTCTCTCTCTAGAGTCAAAAAGTTCAAAATACTTAATTGTACTGCAAAAATTGCCATTTTGCTCTCAAACCACAAACCTAAAGAAACTTCTTTAGGTATGGGAAAGCACGTGTAAAACTCAACTCAATTTCATAATTTCATTTACTTTTTGGTGAGTCAATTTTATTATAAACCCACTCGATCCATCACCAAATTCACTTTCTTAAACAGGTTTTATTCTTCCAAATAATTTTATATATTTATTATAGTATAATGAAAGTAAATTGATTCGACTCATGTATTTATAATAGTATAATTAATGTAATAATCTATTTTATCAAATATTATTATAAAGATAATAAGTGAAAATTAAAGAGTCAAACCTATTGCGTATACAAATAAATTAAACATTTAAGTCATTCAAACATTATTGAAAAACATTATAATATTGAGAAAGATCAAACTGCTAACCTACATAATTAGAAATAGTAAACAATTATAATAATTAAATAATTAAAAATGATAAAAAAATTATAAAGAATTATTATTTGTGGATTACACGTCAACTTAACTTGAACTCGTTTAAATTACAGGTTAAGTAAGTCGGACTCAATTTGATTTGAAGTCAACGCAACTCAAATATATATATGTTGTGAACTAAATTGGTTCGTAAATTTAAACTTATTTTCACAATTTTATAACTGTATTTATGTGCTTTGATGAAACAACAATCAAAACTATTTATCTTTAACTATTTAAAAATAAATAAATATGTATTATATAGAAAGTAGACACATGATTTTATTCTATTAAATAAATATTATAATTTTAGTAGATCTTACAAAGATATATTAAACATTTTATTTCAATCTTATATTATCATCAATAATTTAATTACATATTATATATAATAATAATAAATAATGCAAGAATTGCAACATCTCACTAAATATAACATTAATACTAATCATTATAAAATAAATAAACATTTAAATCATATGTACAGTATACTATACTATGCTTTAAAGTTTTCCAAAATAAACTTCTCTCTTTATGGGAAATTATATATCCATATATCAAGGAAGGAAAAAAAAAAGCAAAACAAAAATTCTATGCATACATATATACACGCATACATATTATATCATTCTTCTCAACCATAGTTTAAAAAAAAAAAAACACAATCGCACACAAAATAGAGTAAACTAATATTTTAAAATTTGATGCATATACATATATTAAATTATATACTTAAACTTCATAATTTATACAAGTCATTCAAATATCATCTATATATTCTCAATGATGCATATTCCATAAATTCATTAAGCATATATTAAAATTAAGTGTGTAACTCTCAGTCGGCTACCTCTCATGTCATACATCATAGACATCGTTTTCAGATACACTTGATTTTATTTCTGAAAGACACGTATGTTGAATTAGACTACATATATCAAAATCAAGTGTGTAATTCTCAATCGACTAGCTCTCATGTCATACATCAAATGTATCATTATTACATACACTTGACCACTTTCGAAAGGCACGATGTTGAATTAGACTCCAAAATTTATATATGTTATACTACCTTCTTTAATCTGTCACCATAACAAAACTAAGTAATAAGAACACAATCTACTCAAAATATTGAATAAAAAAGACAATCATATCCAATCACACAAACCACACACTTAACATAAGCTAATTAAACTAACAAAAATTATAAATACTCATTGAACATTTTCATCCACAAGTTTTATTTCATTTCATCAACCATAACACTACATATTTACATCTATTAGATTTATAAAAGTCTATTCCATCGTGATCATTGAGTCTAATTCTTTTTTTAGAACCCACATATTTAGAGTATGGTTCTCCAAGATTCTTACAAAACTTATCTACAAACCTCCATCAATTTTTTCCTACCTTATAGTTTTAATTTATGTGATTAGGATTATTAGAGAATCTAAAAACTTACTAACTTAAAACCTAACACTATATTAAAAAACTTAATTTTATCATCTTAAGAATGATAATTATACATCACTCACTTGTGATTTATCATTAATGGCTCATTTGTAATCCTAGCATTGAATCATCCACTTTTAATTTCTCATCTACATAGTAATTATAATTTATCACTCAATTACCCACCTATAATTCTTCATAATTTATAAAACATCATGTAAAAAAATTTATACCATTTTATTATAATATAGAGAAATGAAATATTTTAAATAAATTAAAATGAATTGATTCTATATTATCTATAACCTTTATAATTTTTAAAATAATAAAATATTAATTTTTCATTTAATTTGAACTTTCTTTTATAAACTTATAAAACAAATTCTTTCAATTTTACTTCTATTTTAAAATATGAATTTATGTTTATAGTTTACTTTAATTTGTATACTTTGATATCTTTGATAACTGAATGAAAATGTTGTAAATTTATCATTATCATCTATCATTAACAAAATATCATTTCATATCAAGATTTATGATAGTGATGAGATCTAACAATGATTAGATTTAAGATTCATATCCATTTTAACTAATCAAATTTATTTGGATTTTTTCCAATTCATTTAAAATAGATTAAATCTATTATGTCAATAAGATTAAATTCATCTCGATATGAGTTCTGGCTAACTCAGCTTGACATGAGTCCGGGCTCACTCAACTTAACATAGAAATTAGTTGACTCAGCTCGACATCGGTTCAGGCTGATTTGACCTGAGCCCAGACCGACTCGACTCGACCTGGGTCTGGGTCAACTTGGCTCTACATGGACCCGATGTCGACTCAACCTTGGCTCGGGGTGAATCGGCCCCACATGGATGTGGATCGACTCTGCTCAAAATTGGCCTGAGTCGACTCAGATCGACATGGGTCCCTGCCTGCGCGACTCGACTTGGACTTGGGTCCACTCATATCGACATAAGACGAGGTTGAAAAGGCTCGAGAGTGACTTAGGCCAACTCGGCTCTACATCATCCAGAGCCACTCGACTCAACAACTTCCAGAGCCGACTCGGCTTGACATCAACCTGAAATGGGTCCGGACCAACTCAGCTCGACATCGAACCGGGCCAACTCGACCTGACATCGGCTCGAATGGGCTCGGGCCGACTCGGTTAGACATCGACCCAAGCGGACTCAGCTCGACATCGGCATGTACCGACTCGACTCGATTTCGGCCCGAGTCGACTCGGCTCGATATCGGCCCGACTTGGCTCGACACCGACCCGAGTAGACATGGCTCGACATCGGCTTGAGATGGGTCCAAGCCGACTCAACTCGATATCGACCATGGAAGACACATCTCGACATCGGCTAGAGTAGACACGTCTCAACATCAGCTTGAAATTGGCTCGGGCCTACTCGACTCAACACCGGTCTGGGTAGACACGGCTCTGCCTACTCGGCTTGACATCGACCCGAACTGAGTCTGCTCGACATGGGCCCGGGTCGACTCGACTCAAATCCGGCATAGGACAACTCAGCTCGACATCGACCCGAACTTACTCTGCTTTACATTTGCTTGAGTCGACTCTGATCGACACGGGCCCGGACTGACTCAACATCGTCATGTTCTCGGTCCGACTCGGATCGTTATGGACTCGGACTGACTTAGCTCAACATGGGCTCAGATTGACTCAGTTCAACCTAAGTCTGGACCAAGTCAAAATCCATCCAAAATTCAATCCAAAATCCATTTGGGATAATCCAAAATTGTATCCAATATATCTAATTTATATCCAATTAAATGAATTGGCCTTTTTTGAATTTAGATTTGAGATAAATTCATTTAAATAGATTAAAAGTAATATGAATTTGGATAGTATAAATTCGATTTGACAATTTGAAATTTTTGCCAACTCTTATAAGATTTATATATATTTTTGTTCTTTGTTATAGATACCAACTTTTAGTTTATTTAGTTTATAATTAAGTTTTATTTATGTTTCTTCTTTTGTTAAAAAATAACCCCTTTAAATGTTTTATTGTATATTAATTATATATGTATATATGTTAAAATAAGATGAAAAATCATTTAATATAGTTTTATAAATACACTAATAAGAACTATCAATAAACATAACAATACTTTTTAATTATGGTCATACTTTAATTTAAATAAAAAAAACAAAAGAATAATTTTAATTTATTTATTAAAAACATAAATAATATTAAAGATTAATATATAGCTATATATAATTTAAAAATAATTGCAACTTGTTTTTTTTTTTATTGTGGACACTGTCGTACCTCGAAACGACGCACATGACCAATTCTTGACGTAGAATCCCTTGTTTATAAATATTTAATTTTAACTTTTAAAATATTTAATTTATATTTTTTTTATTTATATGTTGTTCATTTTATCTATTTTTCTTCAATATAAGATTGTATCACATTTATAAAAAATGTATGACTAATACAAAAAAATGAATTTATTTTAAATTTTAAAAAGGTGATTATAAAATAACATAAAAAAGAGATTATATATATAGTACAAAAGCTTTTAAAAACTGTTAAATCGTAAGTCTGATCAATTAGACAAACAAAACAAATATTAAAATATTATTGCTATTAATCTATTGTCTAAACTACCACCTATCAGGTATTGTTATCTTTATATGATTGAAAATTTTAAATATATTATATTAAAAATTGGACATTTAGTTTTATTAAAAATTATATTTTATTGTATTAGACTAATAACATAATTTATTTAATTTTTATAAAAAAATTTAATCCATTACTTATATAATATCGTCTGTCACTTAATTATTTATATATTCATATATAATATAATATGATAATAAGACATGTGATCTTCGTCGTCCTTACCTTCATTATAGATAAAAAAAAAATCAAGTTTATATTTTTTAAATTCATCTTTATTGAAGCTTATTAAATTTGGATAACTTGTGTTGTGAGGTATTCATCACAGTTTTTTTTTATAATTTTAAGCTATATTTTTTATGGTTTAGAATTTATTTAGACAAATTTCATAATAAACACTTTTAAAATAAATAAATAAATAAAAGGGTTTCTTTAGAAACTCATATAATTTCTTGATCTTTTGTTCTTTAAATCATATATATAAGTTAATTTTAGTTCATCTCATTTTTGTAAAAACTTGTTTTGTGCTATGTAAAGTAATAATTAAAATTTATTTTATGATCAAGCACTGATATACAAAAACGCTAGACCTATATATATTACATGTTTATGTGTACGGTGAAGATACTGAAAGTGCATTCTTATATTTTTCTTCTGGGCTTCGTTTTATAATTGTTTGGGAGTGCAACTGAAATAAAGAAAAGGCTTTTACTTTACTGCATCTCCATAATTATTAACTGAACCCCTCTATTATGAGAAAAAGACTAAAATACCTTTCTTCGTGCACCTAAAAAGATAGAGTTGTTCTTAAAACTCATTTTAAAACTTATTATTTACGTTATAAATATTTTTAGCACGCATTTCGTATATTCCAAAAAAATAATTATTATATATATTTAAAGAAATTTGAAATATAAAAAATTAATTTTTTTTGGTTTAAAATATTTTATTTAAAAGTTATTATTTGTTTGAAATGTAAAAAAGAATAATTCTGACTATTGTATAAGAGAATGTGAGGGTTGATTTATAGTATATAGAATTTATACTAAGTTGTTATATGATGAGACGATAGTTGATATTAGATCCACTTCAAAAAATTTGAAGTATAAATCTGCATTGTATAAAAGTTTACTTAATTAAAGAATAGCTGAAAACTTGTACTAAAGGTTATAACTTATATTAAAAAGATGTTTAATTAACTTTTAATATGTAACTATGTTTGGTTTAACAGAGATTTTTTTTTTCCCCATAGAATCATTATTAACAATTCATCAAATATGTATCATAAAGAACCACAAAAACGTAAGACCTTTTTATTCAATTAAAATCTAAAATAATGAGGACAATTTTGAGTACATCCAACTATGTAATATAATTTTACCACTATATTTGGTTGAACAGAAAAAAAAAAATTAAATTAAACTATATTTTGAAAAGAAATATTTTAAAGTTCATATATTTATTATAAATACAATATGATATACGCACTTCTTTTACTTAATAAATGTTTTATTATAGCTAAAAAAAATATTTTAAAAAGTATTAAGATAAATTTGGGTTGTTATGACTCAAAATATAATTTGAATCTATCCTAACACTAAGTCTATTTTCTATTTTAAATTCTTTAAAATGAACTTCAGATCAGACTAAACTGACATTAAATCATGTTACCCTAAAATAAATACATTCACGAAATAAAATTAGTGTTGCTAAAAAATAAAGATCAAAATCATTTTCACCATTTTATAAATAATTGTTTTCAAGAAAAAATGGTGAAATACAAATGATATCTTATTTTTTTAATTGAGAAAAAAAGTCAAATAGTTCCTAATTTCTTATACTCCTTTTTTTACACTGTAAAGAAAACTATAATTTGCTGAATTACAAATGAAACCTGTACAATAATGATATTATCAATATATTTTATCCAATGGTATAAATTATAATGTTAGCATTTTCATACCTATTCAAATTTATCCTAAACAGTGTAGATAGGGTCTCTCAAAAAAATTAGTGTAAATAAGGTATACAATTTCAAAAGAGGACAATTTGTACTTCATACTTTATTTTTTTTCATCTCCACAAAAGAATGAAATGATAATTTTACCTTCCTCTTCTCTTTCTCTATTAGGGTGTGTTTGGCTTAGGAAAATTATGTGTGGAGATTTAAAGGAATGAATGTGTGAGGATGTGAGAAGAAAGTGAGAGTGTTTGGATTATGATATGTTAGAGTGGATGTGTGAGGAAAATTTCTGAGAGTTTGTAAGTGATGTGATGGTTGTGAGAGAATTTTAATTTTTTTAAAAGTGTAAAATCTTACTTTAAAAATTTACCTTTGCCTACTAAAAAAATTTAATAATAAAATGAGTTTCTTTTGTTTAAAAATGAACAACTTTCACATATTTTGTAGTTTTAAAAATTATAATTAAAAAATAAATATGTATTAAATGTAAATAGGTATAATTTAAAAATTATAATTAAAAAAAATTATTCAACAAATTAAATAAAAACGTAACTTCAAGTAATTTCTTAAAAATATTAAACATATACTATAAAATTGAAAAATAAATCATATTTTATATAATAAAAAAATATTATCTTTTAATATTAAAAACTCTTAGTAATGAAAAATAAAAAATACTACAACAACAAAAATATAACGTAATTAACAATAAAAACCACCAATGCACCAGCACAACATATATTTTTCTTATGAATTGAATAGAACAAAAAAACAAAGAACAAAACGAAACAATTCTAGTGCCAAGACAATAAAAGGCAATGTAGAACACAAAGCAGTGTGCCCAAACCTGGATTGGAAACAAGTATATCTGAATTGGAATAGAAGCGCAAGAACTTGGACTTGAGAAGGAAGAACTTTACCGAGAAGAATGCTTCTAAACAACGTCACATGCAACGCTTATCCAACCTTCTTCTTTGTTTTTCACATTTTATATAAACATGACACATATGACCGTTGCTTGTGTTGATATTTAAAGACCTAATGCCTTCTAAATCACCGTCACGGACCAAGCTCTTGGTTAAGGAAAACATTAGAATCTCTATATGCCTTTTCAGGGAATCTATCTCTACATGCATGGGTTATCTCAAAAACATTGTGCCCACGTGAAACCAAATGAAACACTATGACCATGTGAAACACTAGAATAACTGAGGTTAAATTCGAAGATAAGAGATGCTGGCGTGGTTTTCCCTCTACATCTCTTCATTTTGAGGGGAGAGGATATTTACTGTTCACAGATATATCTTCTCCTTCTATTCCTCATAACACCCTGGATTCGATTCAAATAACTGATATCCTCCCACTTCTTTGCATATGAACAATACATCCACGAAAGCAAACAGACCCTTAGTGTCATTTTTACAACACTTCCTACCTCCAGCGCCACCGTCATAATAGCTCTAAAAAAAATTATTTGTGCTTACATAACGAAGGTGAGGGATTGTGACGGTGGCACTAGAAGTGGAAGGTGATCCTGTAGTGGTACTAGAGGTGAGGATTGCTACAACAATGGTGCTAGAGGTTAGGAACAACTCTGGTGGTAGAGTTAGAGGTAAGGTTTGTTGCGGCTGAAAAGGGAAAGATAGGCAATGGAAAAATGAAGAAAAGGGTAAAATTGTCATTTCCGTTCTTCTCTGGAGGTGGAGTAAGAAAATATGGAGGTGCAGGAAGAATTAAACCCATAAGAGTTGTAGTGAAGCTTTTTGTTTTGGGTTTTGGACTCCATTGGTCCATTTTGCTTTTATTTTTATTTTTATCAATACTAAACTTAGCCCAAATTTAAGTTACGTGGGCTGGGCTATTGTTCATCACAAGTTACAATAAACGGGCAATCCATTAAAGCCCATGATACTGTCACGAACAGCAATTACTATTAAAATTTATAATTTTTTTTACCAAAATATCTTTCACGGTATCTATGGATCAAATGCATAGCAAAACTAGTTTTCCATTGTGAACTTGATATAAGGCAATTTCTCCCTGCACCATATGTTGCAATAACATGCACTGAATCTGGAAAAAAACACCCCTCCTAAATTACGAAATTAACCTTACATAAAAGGAGGTATAAATAAAAATTATTTTTGGAACCTTTTATCCGAAAATATTCCAGATTTTAATTTTTAGAGCACATTTTTTAATTCTGGAAATTTTCATCCAGAATACATTTTAAATTTTGTGTTCCAAATTTTTTTGTCTGGAATGTATTTTTTATTTTTATTTTTTAATTATATTTACTATTTTAGATTTTCAAATCCGGAAGAAGGGTAATTTTGGAAATTTAAAAAATGATAAGTTGCAGGTTATAATTGATATGGTGCAGGAAGAAATTGACTTGATATAATGATACAAAACAACGGAAACTAGTTTTCTTTTCTTTAAGTATTTTGTAATTGAAAACAATATGAAGAGGTGAAATGGCAGTGCGAATAGCCTTTTTATAAGAAAATTGGCAAAAGTCCAGGGCCCAACTCATTTTAAGTCTGTGGGTGATATTAAAAATTGAAAAAAATGAAATAAAATTAGATTAAAATAGGAAAAATGTTTATAATATAGATTAATAAAAATAAATAGAAAATAAGTGTTAAAATTTCTTCACTTTAGTGAAAATCACAATTCAAAATTTTATTATATTATTTTATTAGTATAAAATTATTTATTTTCACTTTCATGGTACACCTTTCCCGTCTCTTTTATATTTTTTTAATCTTACTTTACTTATTTAATATAAACTAAGTGTCTATTTAATTTACGTTATATTGAGTCATGGGACGCAATTTTATTAAGAACTATTATAAACATATTGAAATCTCAAACTCAACTATTTATTAAATATCACTAAAAAAATCATTAAATAAAAAGATACTAAAAATAATTAATTATTATAATAACTAAATTAGAAATTATTTTAGAGACTAAAAATATTATTAATTTTTAAATTAATTTCTATTATTAATAAATTATTTTTATATTGATATTTAATTAGTTATAAAGATTTTTTTTTACTAAATTTAGAATTTAAATAGTTAGTAGTTAAATTATTTTTAGTTTCTAAAATTAATTTCTATTTAATGATTTTTTTTAGTGCGTCCATTCTAAGTTGAATGTTTATTTACACTGAAAAAGATAATGTTTAATTTTATAAGTTTTTAAATATTTGATAAATTGTCAATTAATAAAAGCACCAGGTCAACCAATTAGAAATGGATTTACATGTGACTTTAAAAAATAATTAGATTTTATATAAAAAAAAATTATCAAAAATTTATATCTTGACTCAAAAAAGTTTAATACATATTTCCAATTTCTTGAAAGGTTTAGAAATGTCAAATTAACATGATATTTTTACAAAATTATCCTATTATGTGTGAAATTGTATTTAATAAACCATTTCAAAATTTTATTCTTATTGCAAGAACATGCTAAAAAAATCAGTATATTTTTCTACACCTTCACAAAATCATTTAGAATAACATATTGGTTTGTATAGAAGGTTGACATTAAGCTTATTCACAAAGATAATAATATTTTTGTTAATTGTTTTGCTAGCCTAAGAGTTATACGTTGGTAATTATATTTTTTTTTTTGTTATTTACTGACATAAAATTAAAAATGTTATTTATTTTGACTTAGTTACACGAGTCTAATATTATATTTGTCATTTATTTACTATTTTTAAAAAAAGATAAACAAATAAAGAGTCATGACACTAACTTATTAAAAAGGATTTTAAAATAGTTTACAGATAAAATTACTAAAAAAATGCAGTATAAGCTTATTAAGTCATATTTTCTAAAACCAAGTTAGTATTTTCCTAACATTGTTGTGTGAGTGTGGATGCTTTGTGATGGACCATTAATAATAGGTAAGAGAAGTTAATTTAATTTATAATTGTAGTAGAAATGGATTGAAAATCCTGGTTAAGATAACTATGGATGGATGGATGAAATTGTATAAAAATTATTATTTTATGAAGTTTTGTGTGACTGTCTAAGGCTTGTGTACACTAGTATACAATATGAATTTTACAACTTCGTATAAAGACGGTTCGTAAAGAACCATCGTTATAAAAGAGGTGGTGATATTTTTGTAGTTTTTCGCAAAATTTTGGTATTTTGCACAAGAGTTCCTTGCTGAACCGTTGTTATATATATGTTTCAATGTTTTTAACGATGATTCCTTGCTAAACCATCTTCATATATGGCTCCTTGAGTGCTTTTTTCCGTGCGGGCTCCTCTCACTCTCACTTCATCTTCTTCCTCTCACTCCTTTCACCTTCCTCACTCTCACTCCCACCTTCACCTTCATTGCACGTCTGACCACACCACCCGTCGACCCTGCATCACCGCACCAGCGCTTCTTCGTCAAGCTCGCCCCTTACGCTCGCACTGCGTGGCCAACCCTAAGGTTGCGTCGTCTGCCTCCCTTCCTCCTGCAACCGCACGCTACCAACGAAGGAGAACGTTGTTGCTGCACTGCTGGTTCTGCTCCGTCTTACCAGCACTCGTCCGCGTGACTTTTTCCTAGCAGGTTAGGATTTTAATACTCTTTACTTTTTTTTAATAATTTTAATGAAGCGTGTTGATTATGAGTTCGGGGGTGTTCAACCTACGACAATGCACGCAAGCAAACAACTGGCTCCACCTTCGTGCGCACCAACCTTTCACGTCCACACGCTGCCACTGCGGACTATAGAAGGTTAATATTTTAAGGATTTAGGATTTTAAAATTTTTAATAAATATTTGAATGTATATTTTGATTAAT
Organism: Phaseolus vulgaris; assembly: GCF_051622355.1. Taxonomy (NCBI): domain Eukaryota; kingdom Viridiplantae; phylum Streptophyta; class Magnoliopsida; order Fabales; family Fabaceae; genus Phaseolus; species Phaseolus vulgaris. The sequence goes on along the minus strand of NC_143498.1, from coordinate 45,203,141 downwards.
TAATAGTTTAGGGTTTCATTTAGTGTATATTTGATGGAGGAGTTCTAACATTGAGGAGAAAAGTGATAGATTTGGAGTTGTCAAAAATTAGCGCGAAAAAACATCAAATGACCATAACTTTTGATAGAGAAGTATGATTATATTACATTCACAAATTTATTATTCATACATTACATTACATAATGTTATGTGTGTGTTCTAACATGAAATCTTATTATTTCAGTGCTTATTCTGGATATAACATGTTGAGTTGAAAGAGAAGTACAAGTGCAAATGCAAAGAAACTCACTTGGATGCATCTTAAGGTAACCATGTATAACACTTTAGAATGACATAAAAAATTTCATATATTTATAAAACTTTTTGTAGACTTTCATATTTTAATTATGATATTACATGCATTATTGTTCTGGAATTTTGATATTTTATGCAGATTGGAGTATATATAAAATAATAGAAACCTAAAAAAAAATACACTTATAACGACGGTTCCCCACTAAAATCGTCCTTAAAAAGCACTTATAACGACGGTTCTAGTGGGGAACCTTCATTATAAGTGTATTTTTTTTTAAAAAAAATTATTGTTATTTGGCAGAATAACGATAGTTTTTAACATGTGTCGTTAATGTGATTTTATAATGACGGTTCTAGAACTGTTGTTATAAATAACTAATTTATAACGACACTTGCAATAACGACGGTTTGGTAATCGTCTTTATATGATAATTTTAACTGTTGTTAATGAGCTTTTTTGTACTAGTGGTAGCCATTTGATATTGTAAATGTTTGCATTATTTGTGAATTATTATTTTGTTAATGAGTGAATTAAATGTTCAATTTTTAATTGAATCAAGAGAACAATAATTTGACTTCTGTTGTTGATGAATAAATATTTGTATAAAATAGTAAAATTGTGTGAGTTCAATTGACAATTTAAGCAAGTTTGATTTTTTTAGTCATGTTATTTGAGTGATATGTAAGTGGTGATAATTAATACTATGACAAAACACTATTGCTCAAACATCCATTTGTTAACTCACAATATATTGTTTGTCACTCATGACATGGTTGATAGTTTTAGTGAGAAAGAAATAAAATTAATTCTCTTTCTTCTAAGAGGTTGGGTGTTAAAACACGAGTTTGAATTTTCAAGCGAGGAAGAAATTGAATTAATCTCTATCCTTCAAATTATATCGTTCAAGCATTATAATAATGCCCAAGTGACATATCTTATCACTCAAAAATTGATTTGTAGCTTCAAATCGTTCAAGCGAAGATGTCTCACTTAAATGACATCTTTCTATTTCAAAAGCTTATATGTAAGTGATTAATATATTATTTTGTGATTATAATGAATGAGTGATGTGTTTTAGATATTTTGATAATGAAGATGTGAATAACATAAATTAGTATGGATCAAAGTACGTAATGATTTATGTAGAAGAGAAAATACTAGCATTTGGGTGGTATTTTAATTTAGTTGTGTTTTATGATATTGAGTATTGGAGACATGAAGAAAATATTTCAACTAAAATGATAGGATACGTAATGTAGATTAAAATATCACATAGTAAGAATGCTATTGCATTAGATATTGTTAAACATATATAATAAACTGTCTAAACTACATCAAAATAAAATAATGTGATAATATACTTTGATATATAGCAAATATTATTTTTAGTGTAGCTTAATACATATTTTTCAGAAGGCAAGACATCATAATGTATTAATAGCTATTTATTTATAAATAAAATATAGTTTTAAGTAAATGTAAATGTAAATGTAAAAAGTGTAAAAAATCCTATATTTAAAAATATTTTAAGTTAATTTTCAATTTTTTAATTTATATAATTTTCAATTTTGTTTTTAATCATACACACAATTAATAATATAATTATGATGATTAGTCTCCCTATAAGATAATAAATGAGTAATTTGGTTCGGTCTCTGTTTTTGTATTTTGCTGATTTTGTAATTTATAATTTCACTGACTTTAGATGCTAGCATCAAATATAAAATGGTATCTTAAGCGCTTACCCTATTAGATTTACAATTTCCTCAACTTTTTTTATTTACTCTTTTTAATTCTTAAATTGAACCTGTGGACACAAAAAAATAATGTCAAATTTTAAGTTAATATATAAAAATTTCAATAAATATTTGTATTTTTTAAAGATAAAATTGATTAAAATGTTTTTTTTTTAATTTGTTGACCTTCCGCAATTAATTTCATTTACTTTTGTTTTGATGGACCAACTCACCCATCTAAACTTATTAAATGGTTTGGATTGAATGCATTGCTAACCATTTTTAACAAAGTCAATGGCAAAGTTTTATTACCTCTAGTAGATATTCTCATACCAATGCCAATTAAAAGTAACATTATCATGTGTTATTTTCTCGTACCGGAATAATTATACATTAATGTAGGTTGCTTTTTTAATAGTTTTTAATTAGAGATAAATACTCCATTTAATAATTAGTATCAAAATCAATGTTATAAATTTAAATTTAATTTTTACTGGGAGATTATTAATAGAAACATGGTTAGATGCTGCATTATTTATTTTATATTGTAAGATAAATAGATTTTTTTATTCAATTTTAGAATATTTTATTTTATAAAACTCAACGTATGTATAACATCCCCATTTACTTTACCTTATAATTAAACCTTATAATTAAATCATAAAATTTAATATATATATATATATATATATATAAAAGACAAGATTCATCTATTTCTTTATTAATTTTCCGGCTCTTTAATTTATTCTTAAAACTTTAATATGATTTTATAGTCGATAATCATTAAAATAAAATTATATTAATTTCTATTACAACATATTATTTATATTACTTAACAATCAAGTGTTTATTTTTAATTCTCATATCACATTCACTATTTATGTGAGAAATTCATTGACATACAACAACAAATATTTGACTTTAATTATGAAAGATTTGTGTGTTAAAATTAGACTTGAGAAATTTGCACATGTCATATCACTAAGTTGTCCTCAAAACAAAGTCCATACATCAGAAAATATATTCTCATATGACAGGGTAAATTCCTTATGATCTACCCAATAAGATTCTCTTTCACACCAGAGGATAAATAATATAAACTTCTTTCACATTTGTTTCACAAAGTCCCAAAGTCAATACCCCACCTAAACATCTCAATATAACATTCCCTCCTTGAAAATAAATATGTTTACAATTCATCATACAATTATTGAAAATCAATATTCAATTTAAATTAATAAATAAACATTCACTTTTCAATCAAGTAAATACACAATAACCAAACAAACAAAATTAAAACTTTTCTTTTTTAACTTAACAAAAATTCCTTCACTTGAGTGAAAATAGGCCTGAGATAAGGGTTCAAGTTCACTACTATTTTTCCTTAAGCTCCAACATGTAAAGTCACAAAGATGACCTAACCAACATCATAGAGTCCTGATTAACAATATGAACACATCACTAAGATCATGAACTAACAGAGGCTAATTATAGGCCAAATACCTCAAGTGTGGTGTGAAGGTACACACAAAAATTCAAAGTTGGTGTTCAAAAGGAAAAATGACCAGAATTGAACTTACTCTAATAAAAAAATTGATCAATAACTTTACTCTATTCACTATCAAAAGTCCAAAAGTGGCCTCCAACAATCAATTGATGAATGATGGGTTAAAAAAATCTAGAGAAAAGACAGAGAAGAAAAGAAAAAACCTGTCTAGAGAGATGATTATTATTTTAAAATGAAACATGGATAACTGATTTTTTTTATTTATATGAACTTTTCACTTTAATAATGCAATATTTAGGTTTCATTTTAAATATATTAAATTTTACAATTATTTTATAGGTCCTTACACTACCAATTTTGACATCTCAACTAGACTGACACTAAAAAATTCACCAATATGAAACATATTATTAAAAAAAAAAAATACTACATAAGGGTTATACCAAACTCATGTAAAGAAAAAACAAAACAAACTTCTTACAAAACCTATACCAAACGTCAGGAGTAGAAACCTATTATAGAATGAAGTTGAAACTAATAACAGAAAGTAAAATATTATATTACTAAAATCTAACTTATTTTCAATATAAGAGAGACCAGCTTGTCAACACAATAATTTTAATTATTCAATTTGTAATATATTATTTTAAAAATTCTAAACTTAAAATTAGTAGATAGAAATAACATTAATAATAAGAAAACTTGAAATTTATGATTATTAATTTGTGACCATTAAAATGAAATTTTATATTTTCTTATTTGAAGAATCCCATGGAGGAAAGCAACTCATGTACATTAAACATTTAACGTTATTTTTACCTCTTAGTTATGTTTTATTTGTCCACAGTGAAGGAATATAAATTTATTTTGTGACAAAGAATATATTATTAATAAACCGATACTAGAGATCTCCCTATCTCCCTAACTAATTCCTACTTTCGTAATCAATAAAGCTATCATCAACTCATATAAGAATACTATTAAATTTTCTTGGCCAAATAAAATATGCCTTACACCATCTTATGTCACTTGTGTAAACAAATATTTGATTTTTTTTTACCATAAACTTTTACTTCTACAAATGAGTATTTCAATGGATTAGTGATAATGATATCTTTATAATATATAAGAAAAATTTTATTTTATAAATTTATTTTATAAAGTTGAATTAAATTTAAAATTAATTTTCTTAACATAATATCAGAGTTATTTAAAATATATATTTAGTCAAAATAATATGTTAGAGATTCATCTTAAATTAGACTTAAAATTTTAATTTTTAATAAATATAATAAAAAAATTATAAAAAATATCATAAAATATGTTAAAAATTTAAAAATTTAAAAAAACTCAAATTTCTATTAATAAATTATAACATTAAAAGACCAAATACTGAAAACATATAAGATAACATGTCAACCTTAAAAACTAACAAAAAAATAAGAAAATAATTATAAAGAAAATGAGAGAAGAGAAACCCATATTTATAAGTTATAGTGCAAAAATCTTTATACGAAAACAATAAAATCTCAAATATTTCAGAAATGGAAAAACAATTGGTAACACTAAAATACGACAACTTTATGTTAGACAATAATATATAAGAATTTAATCTTAAAATGATATATTTTTTATTCAATACTAAATAGTAAAGCGAATTTATTATTATTATGTAAAATATTAAATTAAATTATCAACTAACAACTATATCAATGTTAAATAATTTATAAAAAAAGAAGTAAAACATTAGAATGTGCAAGTACGAAAACGAGAATAATATATACATATTTATTAGTATCTTCTACAGAATTTAAAAAGTAGATACTGTTTATACCTATATCCGTATCAGTAGATATCAATACTGTATCATGTTAACTTATTATTAACAAGTCATCAACAAAATTTTTTTTTAGAAGGGATGAAGTAAAGTGTTGATTTCATAAAAAGGAAACTCTTGAATGCAGTATTGAAAATCTAGAGTACTCAGTAAAAGGAGTAACAAGGAGAAAGTAGGAAGCCAGATATTAGTTTTGATCCAGTGATGAAAGAATTACAAGATTAAAATTTGTTTATGAACAATTCCAGAAACAGAGAACCAGAAACAGAGAACAAGAAACAGAGGCTAATAAGTCAAACTCAAAAGCTGTTCTAGATACTCAGCGCCCAAATCCTCGAACACCAGCACATTCTGAGAAGTGGCGCAGAACTCCAACTGCTCCCTGCCATCGTTTTTACTTTTCTTCTTCTTCAAACTGGACTTTCTCCTCATAGTGTGCTTTCTCTTGAGCGCCAAAACAGGGGAGGAGCCTTCCTCCCAAGGCTTACTCGGCATGTCTTTCAGAGACTCTCTCACCACTTCTTCCGGGAAATTCAGCACCGCCAGAGACCCCCTTGTCGAGAACGCCGCCTGGTCATAAGCCAGAGCCGCCGCTTCCGCCGTGTCGAACGTTCCAATCCACACCCGAACGCCGTTTCGGGTCGAATCCCTTATCTCCGCCGCGAACTTCCCCCACGGCCTCTTCCTCACTCCTCTGTACACCCTACCCTCCTTCGCTGGCGCCGCCGGCGCTGGCTCTGTTTCTTTGGGTTCTTCTTCGTAGGTTGTGTTGTTGGACGATACTTCTTGTAACTCGAGGCTGCCCACAGAGCCGGAAACGTTGGACGTGGAAGATGATTCCTTGGTTTGGTCGTCACTGAAGTTGAAGATGTCGTCAAAATTGTAGTCCCAGGAAAAAGGGTCTCCAGCGTTTTCGAAGAAGTTAAGGTTTTGGTTTGAAAAAAAATGAGAATCAAAATCTAAATCCATCTGGTAAAATGAAGGTGCAGAGAGAGAGAGAGAAAAAAAATTTAGATGTTGAAGTGGTAGGTAGTTAAGTGTGAGTAAAATTGTGTTGGTTTGGAGTGTGAGTGAACGTATCTAAGGGGTTGCATTGGCCTCTCTTATATACCCGTAGAAAAGGAGGAAGGAAAAGGACCAGAAAATCGTTGATGGAAAATCGTTGGAATTAGAAAATGAATAAGTTAGTTATAATGCACAGGGAAGTTTATTTTGTTGGGCAAGGAGGATGAATTTATCACCATTTGCCACTATTTAAATAAGAGCTACTGTGCCTAATTTTCTACTAAATCACTTTGGCTTCATGAAAACAGGATAAGTATATTAACTAATTTTGTCACGTGAGTCAAACAATAATTAAGCCACGTGGCCAACTCCTCCAATGGAAAATAAGGTACGACTGAGCTGGCCATTAGAATTTGGACTCTATTGATTTCCCTACCTTATTTTAATATTTGTCTTTATTACATTTTTTTATCATACACTACATCTATTTATCAGATTAATTTGTTCAAATATATTTTATTTTTTAAAAACTTAAAAAGTATTGTGGTTATAACGCAACCCCATACGCACACGCATGACAGTTTTAGTAAAGGAATTGTGTCAGCATCAATCAGCGAGTCGCGTTCTCCACATGTTCCATACAACACCAAACATTTCACTTCTCTGCCTTGCTTCTGTTTATTTATTTTTTAATTTTTTAATTCAATATATTTTATTTATAAATAAATAAATAATTGTAAATTTTATAATTTCTAATGAAATTTCCGCATATGCAAACAATTAATTATTCGCTCACTCTTCAGTGTTCCACGGGAGAGTCTCATTCCATGTTTTTTCTAATGAAGTTTTTTCATAATATCGTGTACCTTATTCACTCAAATTAATAATATTTTAATCTCACCTTTAAAAATCTCATTTATTGTTGTTGTCGTTTTTAGGGTAGATTCAGTGTTGTCATTTTTTAGGGTACTAACTACCCCTTACATATTTGGCGTATATAGTTGATACTATTACTGTTTAATATACGGATAATAATATCATATTCTCCTCCTTCATTTAATATGTGGGTAAGAAAAAACTTATACTTAGGAATATCAATATTTTTCCCATCCTTAATCCTTGGTATATAGCTACTTTAGAACAAGACAAACCTAGATTTAATAATAATATTTTGGAACATCGTTTGCTTCAATTAGACAAAAGTTTAGGTCAAGAAAAAGTTTATTTTAAATAAAATTATTCGTATGACATGATATTAATATAATAATAAAAAATTTAAAACTGACTTAAATTTTGTTAGATATTTACATCTGAAAACTCATTAATACATTTAGGACTAAACTTTTCAAATTTGTCGAATAAGTTTTTAAATATTATATGAACATGTATATGATGAGAATTTTTTTTATTCCAATAGCTTAAAATATGATTTTTTTAATGTTTTAAAAATATCTTTATCTATTTTTGTCAAGTCTCTAGACATGGATAAGTTATTGAACATTTTGATATTTCGGTATATTACATAAGTAACTTTCCAAACAACATGAAAGATTTAACAATATTATTAATAAGCATGGCACAATAAATACTTATAAATTATAATTAAGGAACAATTAAATTTGATTGAACTGATTTAATCATCCGTCCAACTAAAGGTTCAACTTAATTTCCATAAATAGTTGTACACTTTATGATAAAAAAATAATAAAACTCTGATATAAATTTATATCATTTACTCAAACTTAAACTAACTAGAATGTTTGAGTATAATTAAAGATACCTTAATTGAGAAGATTGAAAATTAAATGTGTATATATATATATATATATATAAATAGAAAAGCAGAAGAAATAGTTGATGAAAACAAGTTAAAAGATTATATGTGTGTTTATATTTGATTTTATATTTAATAAGATGGCGTTATTGCGAAATTAAGAAAAAGGTGGGGACATAAAAAAAATGATCGTAGGGCCCGGGAATGAGTGAAAAAGAGGTTGAATACAGTGTATTTCTGCATTCCAATAACCTATCTTTGTCTAAGTTGTAGACCCTAATCTTGTGAGGGTGTAGAATATGTACTAGTGTTACATCAGCCGCCACCGTGTCTTTTCTTCAGCAATTAAATTATTCAACACCATATACTCTCTAACTTACACTCTATTGCATCTTCTTCTGTAAACCATTCTTGAATTTTGTTTCTTCTAGAAACTATGAAATACCAACGTATTTATCCGCCAAAAATCAACCTATTCTATCACTAACCATCAATTCCACATACTCATCGAGAAATCAAACTTTTTAAGGATTTTGAACATATTAGGCAACTTATTTTAACTTATTTGACCACTTTATAAGTTTTTTTTATTCAAATAATTCGGTTTAGTGTATCAAATTATCTCTCTAACTAATAATATTTCTTTAAAACTTGTTACTCATAATATATAAACTTACAACTTCTAATTTCTTCTTCATATGGTTACTCTATTTCATTCTTAATATTTAACTAATTTTCATTTGGTGTCATGTTTCATGTTACAATATTTATTTTTAATTATTTTATTATTTTTTTCATCTTTTAAAAATATATTAATAAAAAATTCTTATTATGATGGTTTTAATTCACATGCCATATTAAATTGTATAACATAATATTATAAATATAATCAAATTTATTATATTAATTCTAAATTAATAATTACTTGCTATAACAATTAAATATTATTGTGTAATAAAACTTATCTTGTTTAATATGTTTAGGTTTTATTCTAAAAGTGAAGATTGTCACATACACATATGCTAATCTTCTTGTATTCATGTATCAAATATCTACCTGGATATCTATCTTGAAATATTAAGTGAGAAGGATCATTCAAATTTATATAATTGTTAATGTACCGGTCAGCACCGAACGGTCGAGCGATTTACGTCGAATAAATCTAATTAAATCTAATTACATCTAGTTAAATCCACTACGATTGTTTCGCTGAAGTGGAAAGCAGTTACAACGACCATTGACTAAGTCGAAGCACGTCTTCTGGACCACTCCCCTAATTTTCAGGACACCATCAAACACGACCCAGAAGCCACTAAACATGTCTCTGACCACCAACTGCTTGGCCCACGTGACCAAGGCCCAGGTCAACCTACTAAAAGGGACGTCGAAGGGGGAGAAAAGGTATGTTTTCATACTATCAAAGATTCTCACTGGAAAAGATGGCTGACTTGAGCGTCGGAGCACAATCGCAGGTACCCCCACTGGCCGAACGAGGCACGCGAGGAAGTAGGAGACTTGAAGAATAGGACAACCGAGAGCGAAGCAGACACCTTGTATCGACGTGGATCAACATTACTTAGTCCCCAATATCCATAAAGGTACAATTGGCGCCCACCGTGGGGCCGAGTAATCAGTATTCCCAGACCTAGAGGTACCAACACTCGAGGATGGGTTCAACGACGAACAACAACAATGATACTGCCACGGAAGAACATAGGACGATACTCCAAACCCTTCAGATTCAGATGCAGGAGTTACTCCAGAAGGGAGTCATTGATCAACTACGTCAAGATGAAAAGAAAAAAAGACAAGAAGAGGAACGCCAGCGGCATGCGGAAGAGATGGCTCAACTGAAAGAGCAGAACAAAAGATTGATGGAAAGACTCGAGCAATCTGAGCGTGAAGGACATTCGCGTGCGCCTTCTCCACCACCACTCCAGTCAGGAACGAAGACAATAGCCCAAACAATAGCCCAAACTATGCCTCCCACATCACTCGTTCAGCACACCCATCAGAGTGTGAAGCAGGTAACCCCAAACAGGGTAGCAAACCCGAGAGGCCATCCGTTCACTGATGATATCATAGCCACCCCTCTCCCTGACAAGTGGAGAGGCCTAACGATAAATCTTTACGATGGATCCACAGACCCGGACGAACATCTGAATATATTTAGAACTCAAATGACCCTTTACACAACTGATCGGACGGTGTGGTGTAAAGTCTTCCCCACCTCTCTCAGGGAAGGCCCCCTTGGATGGTTCTCTGACCTTCCACCCAATTCCATTACAAGCTTCGACGCTTTGGAATTGAAATTCACCACACAATATGCCACAAGTAGACCTCATCGGACATCCTCCATGTCCCTCCTTAATGTCAAACAAGAAAAGGGAGAATCTTTAAGAACATTCATGGACAGATTTAGCAAAGTGTGTATGAGCATTCGTAACCTTAATCCAGAAATAGCCATGCATCATTTGGTCTCAGCCATACTGCCTGGAAGGTTCACTGAAAGTCTTATCAAACGGCCCCCGTGTAATATGGATGAATTAAGAACAAGAGTGACAAAGTTCATGCAGATAGAAGAACACATTGATTATCATCGAAAGACACATGTAGAGAACACGGACAGGGGCAAAGGGATTCGTCCCCCCATAGTGCCGACCAACCGAGATCGCCATCGCCCCAACAGGGGTCCCCGCTTCCACAACTACACTCCCTTGATTGTACCAAGGGGGAAAGTTCTAGACGAAGCACTACAGATTGAATTGATTCCGGCACTAAAGCAGTCGCAAACCCCTCCCAATGCCGATACCAGTAAACGTTGCCAGTACCATCGTAACTACGGTCACACGACCGAAGGATGCCAAGCACTAAAGGATAAAATTGAAGAGCTCGTCCAGGCCGGTCACCTCCGTAAGTTCGTGAAAACTACCCTTACTGTATCCAGGTCACCCCAGCGTGATCATGATCCCCGAGAATGTGCAGGACGAAGAGACGACCGAACCCGTGACAATCACTATCTTTTGAACAGAAGGAAAAGAAGCGAAAGTCCGGTTAGACGAACGAGACCTAAAAGCGAAAGCCCTGAGCGTAGAAGCCGAACTAAATAGAAAGTTCACGCGGTCATCAATACAATCGCTGGACTGGTATCACTCGGCCAGCCCCCTCAAGAAATTAACTACATTGCAGGTGGTTTTGCAGGTGGAGGATGTTCTAATTCAGCAAGGAAGAAACATTTAAGAGCAGTTCAATTCGTTCATTCGACCTCCACACAACGCCGACCGCACATACCACCAATCACTTTCACTGACGAAGATTTCACAGCAATTGATCCATCTCAAGATGACCCCATGGTAATAACTGTGGAGATAGATAAATTCGCAATTGCAAAAGTTTTAGTAGATCAAGGTAGCTCGGTCGACATCCTTTACTGGGAAACATTTAAGAAGATGAAGATCCCAGAGGCAGAGATACAACCTTACAACGAGCAGATAGTTGGTTTCTCAGGAGAAAGAGTAGATACGAAAGGATTTATCGATCTATACACTACAATCGGCGATGACTACCTCAGTAAGACCATTAACATACGATACTTACTCGTCAACGCCAACACATCGTACAATATTTTGCTCGGTCATCCATCTATCAATAGGCTGAAAGCCATTGTCTCAACCCCTCATTTAGCTATGAAGTTCCCCTCGGTCAATGGAGATATAGCAACCGTACATGTAGATCAGAAGATAGCACGAGAGTGCTATGTAGCTAGCCTAAAGGTGGAACCAACCCGAAGTGATGTGATTCCACTAGCCATATAGAGAATGATTCTTGACATTCTTAGGAATCACCTTGAGTTGGAGATAGCTTAGGCACTTTTAATAGAATTGGATCAATGTTCTAAGTTTCAAGAACTCACCAAAACTTGCACCAAACACCAAACTCACATGGAAGACCCATTTCTTGCCAATTGAACCAATTAAAAGATGTAAAAATGCAAATGAACCGATTAAATTGCTTAACAAATGAAATGAACCGATTAAAATGCTTCAAAACTGAAATGCACCGAACAAATCCAAGGAGAAAGAAGATGAACCGATTGAAACATGAAAATAAGCAAGAACACCGAATAGAAAGCAAGAAAGGAACCTAAGACATGTTTAGGAATTCAAATAGGCACGGAAATGGAATGAGAAGATGGAGAAGAAAGAGGACTTATGTGGTTGTAGTTCTTGGTTGATGAACACGCCACTTGAAGTGTGAATGCTCCAAGATAAGTGTGCAACGCCGCCACTTGAGAGAACCAAGGCACTCAAGATGAGACTAGGAAGAGGAGAAATCAAATCTCACTCACTCAATCACCAAATTGGGAGAGTTTCTTTACTACAAATTCCAAATCTGAATTGTGAATGACCTAAGCCCTCCTTTTATAGGAGCAAGGGCTGGTCATGAAGCTTACAAAACAAGCTAACCAAAAGTCCCTTGCATGCTACTCACTTCTAGCACCTAAAGTGAAGCATGAAGAGTCACCTTCTAGAAAATTCTAAACTAATGCCTAAAGATGCTTTTACAAAAGAGGTATCTAAGGTTTCCCTCTAAGCACCTTTCCTAAAAACTATGTATTTAAACATTCTATATTATTTACAAATTTATAAAAGAAACTATAAAGAGAGATATTTAAATGAAGCCTATTCTTGAAAGCTTGTAGACTTCTTTGGCTTTATGGCTTGATCCTCTCTTTATTTTATGTCTTCTTTTTAATTTTGAAAAGACTAGAAGGAAGAACTTCAAATGTGTAGGTGAATGACCTCTCCCTTCATTAATAAAAGCCTTCTTTATTTGATTCTCATCATACTCCTCGAGTTGGAGAGAATTCGTCCACGAATTCTGAATCCCTGCATATAACAAAGTCAGTTTAGTTTTACAAGTAAAAGTAGAAGAAAAAGGCAAACATGACTTAGTTTTTGTAAACAATGGGATTTCAGAAAAGGAGGTTCTATAAATCGACCAAGTTGGAAAAATTTGTTTGGGAATGATGATATCTTTTGGAAAAAGGCCTCTTAAGTGGTGAAAACCATTAGGAGGTATGAAATCATCCCTAACACTTTTTAACCAAGATGGTGTTGAAATAGAAACCTTGGGTAATGAAAAAGATAAGGAAGGAAAACACCTTGGAGGTGAAAGGATAAGACTCATGTCAACTTGGCTTTCTTTGTCTTTTTCATTTTTACGTGAGGGAGGTGGGTGAGGTAGGTCTTGTTTTACCTTGTTTGTCATTAAGGTTTTTTGTGGACAATGAAGAGCTATGTGCCCAAAACCTAAACATTTAAAACATTTTATATTGGAAGTTTTGGTAGGTGACTTAGGAGTAGAAGAATTTGTAGTAGAAACTTGTTTTGTAGACGTGGTTTTCAAAAGATATAATTCCATCTTGATGGCTATGCGAAGCACTTGCTTCAAAGAAGAGTACTCATTTAATTCTATAAATTCTCTAATATCTCTTCTTAAACCACGGACAAACCATTTTATCTTTGACTTTTCATTAGCATGCATATTCATTTTAGTCAAAGTGGTTTCAAAATCTTTAAAGTATTCATCTACCATCCTATGTCCTTGAGGAAGCCTTTGGAACTTCAACAAGTGTTCCTTCCTAGAATGAGGAATAAACCTCGCGCGCATATACTCTTTCAAAGTATTCCAAGAAACCACGGGAGGTTTCTTGCGATACATAATGTCCATTACAATTGTACGCCACCATTCTTTGGCATAATCACTAAATTCTAAGGTGGCTAGCTTATATTTGTGCTCATCAAGGATCTTATGGGTCTCAAATATTTGTTCACACTTAGCCTCCCAATCTAAATATACATTAGGATCACTAGAGCCATTGAAACAAGGAAGCTGGACCGAAGGTAGCCTAGCCTTTGCATTTCGGTAGTAGCCATCTTCACGTTTATCTTCATGAGCATGAGATGGTCTAAATCCATGAAAGTTGGGTTGAGGTCTCCTTCTTCTATGATCTTCTTCACGTCCATGATCATTGGAAGAGCCTCTTGATGAAGGTCTATGATGATGATGCTCTCCATGAATAGAATGAGAAGACCTAGCTTGCTTCATTTCAAGTCTTTGTAATCTTTCCTCCAACTTTCTTATAGCTTCATCATTGAGATTAATGGTTCGTTTTGCCTTTTTTAATTCATCAAGAGCAGCAGCTTTGCTAGAAGAAAGCTGTTTGGAAGAACCACTGCTGTAATATGAAGCCATGTATAAAAGAAAACAGCAAACAACAAAACAGCAAACAAAGTTAAGAAAACAAAGTTAGCAAAAAGTAATTTGGTAGCAAACTGCCGAAGTGAATTTGGCTTGACAAGAAGTCACTCTCAAAGAAATAATGTCCCTGCACCAATCTGATCTTGAGGTCTTGGAATCCTCAAATGAAAGATGTCAAAGCAAGGCACACCAATCTCAAAGCCAACCACAACAAAACCAATGAAGCAATAAAGACAAACAAGAAAAGGTATAAGCAATGAAAGGCTATAACAAAAGGAAAACTAGATGTATGACAAACTCAAAGATTAATGAATAAAAGACAAGCAAGAAAATAAGGAACTCAATGAAAAAGTAGGCACACAAAAGAATACCTAAAGAAAAGCACTAGAGTAGATGAAGAAAACAAAAACAAGCTACTGGAAAATATTTTTTATGCAAACTGTGCTTGATGTTCACTGATTTAACTGGAATGATATAGAGCGAACTGGATTATGAAATTTAAACCACAGAAACTTCAAGATGTTAACTCAATAATGGCACTGGTATTACTTAAAAACAGTAAGCCAATTAATTGAGATAAATTTTTCAAAATCGCTGCCAGATTACCGTATTTTTTTCGGCAGAATTGTACACTTTTTGTATTTTATTTATCATTTTTGTGTACTTTGAATTTTTGAGTACTTCTTTTTTCTATGCTTTTATAACACTTTGAAGAACACAAATCCAGAATTTCAGAATTTTGCAGTGAGTAAATCAATTGCAATAAGGAAAAACAGTAAGCACGTTTTCAGAAAACAGAGGAATCCTAACAGGAATGAAAAACAGAATTAAGAACTAGCAAAGACATAATGGAAAATGATGTATAGGAACTTGTATAGGTCTAAAATACAAGTATGAACTCAATTCTAAAACAGAAAATGCACAAAGGATCAAGATACAAATGCAGAAAACTGTATTACACCAAAGCAAGAAACAAAAAATGCAATAAAAGTACTACAAGAAGTGATGACATTCTTGGAAAAACATGACTATGACAAAACTTGTATAGATTCAAAAAGGAAAAAACACAAACACTTGGTATGCACAAATTAAGAAAACAGCAAGAATACTCAATTATAATCCTAAAAACAGAAAAGAAACAACAAGAAGATAGAGCTCTTGAATTAAAAGTGCAACACAACTCAAAATTAAACAAGAACAAACCTAAGACTCATGATACCACATGATGTGATTCCACTAGCCATATAGAGAATGATTCTTGACATTCTTAGGAATCACCTTGAGTTGGAGATAGCTTAGGCACTTTTAATAGAATTGGATCAATGTTCTAAGTTTCAAGAACTCACCAAAACTTGCACCAAACACCAAACTCACATGGAAGACCCATTTCTTGCCAATTGAACCAATTAAAAGATGTAAAAATGCAAATGAACCGATTAAATTGCTTAACAAATGAAATGAACTGATTAAGATGGCTGACTTGAGCACAATCGCAGGTACCCCCACCGGTCGAGGCACGCGAGGAAGTAGGAGACTTGAAGAATAGGACAACCGAGAGCGAAGTAGACACCTTGTCTCGACGTGGATCAACATTACTCAGTCCCCAATATCCATACAGGTATAGTTAAGATTCACTTTGTTCGAATAATCATATTCTCAAATTAGGGTAATCTAAGATAATCATATTTTTAAATAATGTAATATGGACTTACTGTATTTTTAATTACTAAATCTAAAATAACCATACTATGGATTGCTATATTCGATATAATTGTACTATCAGATTATTTAATCTAAAATACCGTTTCACGAATTATATAATTCAAAATAATTATATTTTCAGATTACTTAATTTGAAAGAATTTTATTCTCATATTGCTTAATTTATAATAACCTTATTCTCATATTTCGTAATCTGAAATCATCATATTTTCAGATTAGTTAATCTAGAATAATCATATTTATTTATTACTTAATTGGAATAACTATATTTTCAAATAACTTAATTTAAAATAACTATATTCGTGGATTACAAAATACAAAATAATCATATTTTCGTATTACTTAATTTGTAATAATCACATTTCCACATTATATAATTTGAAAGAAAGAAAAATAAATTTGATGAAGAGAGAAGGCTAATGGTAAAAAAGAGCAAGCAGAGACTTGAAGAAGACAAAAGGTTCTTTGAAGAGAATAAGTTGCTTCCATAATTAGCAAAAAGGAGGATTCAAGAACAACTTTTTTCTATAAGAGAAGAGATGAAAAACAACATGATTTGAGAATTTAAAGACATGGGTGGTCAATAATCCTATCTATCAAAGATCACCAAGTATACAAATCACTATTCACTTATATAAAAAAAAATATTTTCCAACTTTTATTCTCTATAAGTGAATAGTGATTTATTAATGTGTCCTCATGTATGATAATTTAAATATAGACCATTTAAATATATGTATATTTAATGTTTTGGTTATATTCTTTATAGTATAAAAGGGTGTAACTGCAATATTTTTTATTACTTTTCATGCATTATTTTTTCTTTCATTCATATTCTTACAATTTAAGTATCTCTTTTCTCCAATCTAATAACTTATTTAATTTGACTAAGTGGGTCCCACATATAATTAATATTCTTATATTTCACCAACATTCTTACCTACGCTCCTCTTGAAAGAAATAAATAAATAAAAAAATCCTACTTTAATGTCAACCATATTATAAGAAATTAATCTTTTACATTTGAAATCTAAAATATAAAACAAAGGTCTCGCAAACTTTGCAAAATAAGTTGAGATTTAAAATGTCAAGTGGTCAAATAAAGGTTTATTATTTAAAAGATAAAAAAATATAAAAATATTAACTATTTTTTTAAAATTAAAACAAAAATTAATTAAAGACATATATTCAATTAGGATATGATATACATTGTCACATAACATTCAGTCAAACGGTACTAATTCAACACAAAAAACACAATTCAACAATCAGAGAATAATTGTTATAAGGTGAAAATAATAATAAAGATAATTATTATATATTTAGTAATATACACCCATTAACATAAATAAAAATTATGTCCATATATACTACATATTTATCAATATTAATATAAAAATATGATAATTATAAAGACATAAAAAATTGTTTAAAACTAGAAGTGGAATAATTAAAAATAAAGCATAACTATTTTAATATTAAAGTGAAAAATTTATAAATAAATAAAGTTACTTATTCAAGTTGCATTTCAAAAAAAATAGTTTATCTATTTAATTTTTTTTTTGGCTTTTCTTTTTATGCTTTCTCTCAAAAATATCTGAAAAACTTATTTATTTTATTGAAGATTGAAGCATGTCATAGGAATTTTGGTAGAGAATAAAACAAAATTATCTTATCATAATTTTTTTTTTGGAGTAAGTTCCTCTTTGTCACTTCTCGTCACTTTGAGAAATTCTACATGTCTTGGGAAAATAGTTGTTGCATCTAGTGTTTTTAAAGTTAGGATGAGTCTTTGCTAGTGCAAGATCATAAGAGTATGTTCACATCGTTGATCGGGACCTTGTGTACAAGATAAACTTTCATGTGAGTTTTGTGGAGTTGGAGTTGTGATTGGGTTGAGCAAGCTAAATAGGTAATGGTAGCTAGTATTAGTTTGCGGTAATACTTTAGGGTAGATGATCAATGTGAAGGTAACATGGTGACACTATAATATATTTTTGCAGGGTTTGTGTTTTATTTGATTTGAGCTTCAAATGAACTTGTTGATTTTTTAATAACTTTTGATTTGTGTGCTTGTAACAATTTTATGTTAGAATACTAGACATAAATAATGAGTTTAAATTGTGGTTATTGAAAAGTACTTTATTCAATGATAGGTAGAAAATGAATTGAAAAACACACATTGAACTACACTTGATCCATGTTATATTAAGTAGAAAACACTGATTTTTATGTAGACTCGTTGGGTAAGCCATATGCTTGCTAAGCGAAATTCATTTAATTAAAAATCTGAGAACTTTGATTATTGGACGAGCTTTTCAAATAAAAACTTTAATTGATTTGATCGTTGAACGAGTCAAGCTCTCATTGGGCAAGTCATATTTGTTAGACAAGTCTTTCAAATAAAAACTCTAAATATTTTGGTTGCAGGATGAGTCATATTACATTTAAATAAATTCATTTTTACTTACTAAATATTTTTATATTTCTTTAAACTCTCACTAACTTGAACATCAAAAAAATTTCTGCACATAAATATTCAAATTGATTCTTCATCAACAAAATTCAACAATCATTTAAAAGAAGAATCAACTTATCCAAAAGTTCGGTTATCCTCATGGACAATTCTAACTCTTTTGATAAAAACAATATATATTACAATTTAATTAATAAATAAATAATAAGAAATGTTTTATATTAACAGAACCTATAAATTAAACTCTACAACTTAGGTCGTAATAAAAACTGAAATCTCATATTCATACGTTAAGAATCTACATATATTATTGCTGATTAAAAAAATTAAAAAATCTACATATATAGTTTCAGAAAATAAAATGAAAAGGAAAAATGTTTTTATATATTATTATATCACTACTAGGTGATAAGCACATAAAAGTGTTGTATATAGTATGATTAGTTAATGGTTAAGAAAAGTGTTGTTATAATAATGATATGATAAATTGGAGTTTCATAGACGTTGGTGGGATACCGTTATGATGATTAAGGGAGATAAAGAGGATGAAAAGAATATGAATAGAAGATGAAAAGTTTTTGTTGTATGGTGGACATTTACTATGCAAGTTGTAATAAAGTTAGGTGCTAAGGTGGACATGAAATTAAATATAAGCAATTATTTATAGGGACGCCTCGTGCTTTTATAAGGCAAAGAAGATACATGTATCTCTGTTACCTGTCCCAATTATAAACATATATTTGAAACTTTCTTTTCACCATCATCACTGATTTTAACATCTTCGTCTTTCTCTTTCGTTCAAGACAAATATCACTTCCTCAATTAGATTGCTGGACTTCTTTTCAAAATTCAAAGTCAAGGCGAATAACATAGAGAACCCATTTTTGAATATGCCACCATGCTTTGACAATATATAATAATCAATTATTATTCAATCATATATACATACATGATCCATGTTTGCTGTGTATTCTTCTAAACTATAGTCATGAATTTGAATGTAATATGTTGTGTTAAATATTTTGAAGAAAGCAAATTGGTTATTCGTTCATACAAAATTTTGTCTTTGTGGACTAACACAATTAATGTTTTTAAATAACTATATATAATTAAAGTATGTATTTGATTGAGTTGAAGTCATGGATTTTATATGAAACAGTGTTATGTTAGAAAATAATTTAGTGCATTTTGCTATAACTACTTTAATCCAAATCGCTCATCAAACGTCATTAATTGAATCAGAAGCGCAACACATCCTAAATTGAAAAAAAGTTTAACAATGGATCATTGTAAATCACAGACGTCACTCAAAACTAAGGGTAACATTGACTCCAAACGAGTCAAGCTATTATGCACTCACAAAACAAATGACGGCAAGACTCCTCCTCCACCCCCACATAACCTACACGAAGGACTTTCGACCGTTATCCCACGTCTTTCCAAATTGACCCTAGTAGCAATCTTATTTTCCAATATCCTCCATGCAGTTACACGTGTAAAAGACAAAGTTATACACCTTTACAACTTTTTGTACACATAGAAATTTTCCCCTTTTCGAACCCTCCTTAAAGGGTTATAAGCAGATTTAACTGTATAGGTTACAAACTCCTCATCCTTCCAAACTCAACTATTCTCCTCTTTCAGGTTCAATCTCAACCCTTGAAATACTTGAAAAAAATGACTCATTTTCCAAGTTAAGTGTCAATCCCAAATTTTATTTTATTTTTTAATAACATGATTAAGAGAACATTATATCTAAAATGATTCCTCTATAGGTAAGGGTTTATGGTAAAAATTATAAATAAAGAGATACTTTCAAAGTGAAAATAATAAATATTTGATGTTTGACATATAATTATAACACACAAGTGCATTTAACTCAAATGTTAAAATGTTTCTATAAATACCTACTTCGAATCGAGAAAGAGCAACCAAAATCGACAAGTGGAAGAAGAATGAGGATGAAAAGATAATGAGGAATGAGGATGTAAGATATTGAAGAAAAAACTTATATCTTTGGTGAGGAATATTTATAAGAAGAACATGCATTAAAAAATTGCAAACAATTAAAAAGTTATTGATAAGCCCTTAACAGTCATTTATTAATTAGGACTATAACTAATCATTAAATGGTAATTGCTGTTGTGCCAGGTTGTGATCGAAGAAACAGAACACGACAATATGTTGGACAAAGGTGGGAGAGCAGGTCTAACAGAGAGTGACTGTATATTTAAAATGAATATTTGCTACCTGACTTGGTAAGTATTTTAACAACGAACAAAATAATAAATTAAGTATTTAAATTTTAACCTTACACCTTGGTTACACGTGAATTCATTAAGAAAAAATTATCGTAATTATTGGATAATGCGTAGTTGGCAAAACAAAAACCTTAATTTCATAATTGCTTTTACGAAATACTCGTGCATCATTAACCCTAAACCTTAAGATTTATTTATTTTTATATACACTTCCATTTTAAATCTAAGACAAACCAGCCCATAGTTTTAATAATGCTGAAGAAAACATAATATTGTCCATTATTATATGATAAGTATAAGAATATTTTTATATCTTAGATAATCGTTGTAGTTCATCTTATGGAGGAGCATCTATGTGGTGTACATAAATACTTTGCTCATGCGGTAACTTCAAGTTTCAAGCTTAAAAATTTACATATCAAAATCTGAACAATATTTAATACAACAAATGTCTTTTAAGTTCTACTATAAAAGTTTTCAAAATGTTGAAATGGAAATTGTTTAGGAGGTAATTTATTTTTATAGATAATTTGTTTTTTTGGTAAAATATGTTATTTAAATAGTACATTTTAAAAAAAGTAAATACGAATAATTTATGAGAGTAAAATTTAATTAATTAAAATTATATAATTTTAAATTTTAGTAAGAAAAAAATAAGAATTCAAAATTCTCCACCCTCTCTTAATATATATATATTCTCTTCACTCATATTTAAAAATTAATTTTAAAAATAAAAAAAAATTATTTATTATATTGACTAAATTATATATTATTTTAGATATTAATTTTTTTTATTAAAATTTAAAATAATTTATATTATTAAAAAATTATAAACTAGTTTTTAAATTAATATTTAATTAATTATACCAATTTATGGAATGATTCAAATCTGTATTTATAAAAATGAAGGAGACGAATGTGTAACGTTCAATTTAAATGTTAATATAATATTTGACAAGGGTAATAACTACAACATATATGGTTAAGGTACTTGTATATAATATATTTATATAACACTTTAACATTACGTTTTTGAAAAAAAAAACTATACACATCAAATACACAAATGAAATAAAACAATTTTTGAATGGTGTCGTGATCCATCATTAGTACCTGTAATCTCACTTGTTCTCTATCAAATATAATTATAACAACTCATAAATATACATATCGATGATATGAAAACAAGTAAACACATAAAAATAATAATTAGAAAATTGAATTGTGTATTTGGAACTTTTTGTAATTTTTGTGACAAACACATTGTCAAAAACTTTTCATAAATAAATGTTAGATAAAAATAATTAGACAGAGTTTTGACTTGAAAGACATACTTTCAAAAAAAATTTATAGATCTTGTTTAAGAAAAACTATCCTTCTATAGTTAGTGGAGTTTAGTAATATACAATTTAAAGATTTGAGAGAGAAGAAAGATTTAAGATTATTGTTGTTATGTTGTTTCCTCTGTAAATCTAAACTATGTTCAATCCTTGATCAACTCGATAAAGTTTCACTATCAAACTATGACTACAAAGTATAAGACGAGTATTCTTTGGACCTTAGTCACTTTTGACTAAAACTTAACATTATTTGGACTGCAACCACTATTGACTAAGACATAATATTATTTGGAGCACAACAACTTGACTAAGACCAAATATTATTCAAAACGCAATGACTCTTGGTTAAAACTTTGTTTTACAAAGAGTGTGACCTAAATGATCACATATTTGTTAACTAAAAGATGACAAATTCTTAAGATGAATACATGATCAATAATACTCTTTTAGGTTGCTAAGGAACACAAATAATGTTCTTATCTAGGTCATAATAATTGCTTAGAGATTGCTAGAGTAAATGTATCTTCTATATATAGAGGATGAGAAGAGAAATCCATGCAAATGTATTCTAACTGTTGAGATCTTTAGAGAATTTCATCTTCATCAAGCTTGCGTTTGACCATGATCAAATGTAGAAATGCATTAATTTCATATATATTCTTCAAGCAAAATTCTTATACACGACATGACTTATCAAGCTTAGATCACATAACTTTTATCCAAACTAGAGTAAAGCACATGATCATGCAAGGCTGATGGTTTTCAAGGAGCTGACATTTTGCCTTTCTAGAAAGGTTATTGCCATGGAATAACTTTAGCACATTCTTTAAGAGATATTTGATGTAAACATGTCTATGTGAGATCTTCTTAAAAGGCGAACAAAAGAGACATTCTCTACAACTTTAAATAAGAACTTATAATAGAAAAGTATCATGAAATGCTTCAGACTATGTATCTATATCATCTGTCTAAGCGAAAACTTATCGGATAAAGATATATACACATGGTGTTAAGCTTCTCTTGGTAAGACAAAAAACTTGTGTCTATCACGATTTGATGCTTAAAATCATGTTTTATACTTTGTTATAAAGTACTTGATCAAAATAAACTGGGATTAACTTTAGTCTAACAATCATTTGTTGGAGATCCCACATCGATTAGAGATTAGAGTCTTTCATAGTATATAAGTGGGTCCAAACCTCACACCATGAGCCAGTTTTATGGGGTTGAGTTAGGCTTAAAGTCCACTTCTTAATATGGTATCAGAGCCATTTAAAGTCTATCATAGTGAATGTTTGTTGGACTTATCTGGTGGTGGAAAGGGCGCTCCATACTCGGCTTAATTAGAGTCACTAAAACCACTTAGGTTAAGTGAGTGGGTGCAGATCCTGAAGGAGGTAAGACAAAACCATTGTAGCTCACATGTGATTTAGGATTTAGGATTTATGGGTCCACTTCTTAATATCATTCTCTCCCACTTCTGTCTCTCAAAATGAAAATATCTCAATTAACATGTTTTAATAGAATTTTTTATTTTTCATCGCGACCGTTGGACACACCACTTCCATTCACCCTATATTCCACCTCAACAAAGTCACATACCTTCAACCCCTGTGAAACACCCTACACACCATTTAAAATTATCATTTAGTGTTTATGTTTGATAGACTATATTAACCTGATATTTACAATCATCATTTGAACTATTATGATGATTATTATATTAATACATGACATAATTATTATTAATATGATTAATTTTTTTCATGATTATTTCAATAATTTAAAATTTGGTTCTACTTTTCTTATTAAAAAAACTAAATTGAACAAAATTAAACTAAAAAGTTGTATTCTTTAAAATTAAGACAATCAATCCGTCTAACCTACCAACACCTCGTGATGGATCGGACCAAACTCAAAATTTTGAAACTTACTAATAAATTAGTCAAATTGAATTAACTTACCAAAAAGTGAACCTGAGTGAAGTAAATAATCTATTATGACAACTCTAACATTATTAACTAATCACCCTCTTTCACCAAAAATAACAATGTAATCTTAAAAAAATATCTCACTTATTTAGTAAGAAAATATAACAATTAAATTAATTTAAATAAATTTTAATTTATCAATTTTGATTTTATAAATTTGAAAATATAAATTAAGTAACTTGATTAAAAATAGTAAATTGCATATTGATGATAAAAGTAATTTTTTATTTAGTTATAAATTATAATATATAATACATTTATTATAATTTTATAATAATTATCTTAAATTTATAATAATAGTAATAATTTATTATTAAATAATATTATAAAAATGTATGCATTTGTTTAAGTTATATATATATTTTTTAATTTCAGCTCATTTTTATTATTATTTATTTTTTCTGTTATTGTGTCATATAATTATGATAATTATATTAATAAAACTAATATTCTTATTATTATAAAATTATTAATAAAAACTAATTTATAAAAAAATAGTTATTATATTAAATAAATTAATAAAAAAAAATTATTACTAATAAATAGGAGGAAAAAATTGAATTAGTGATAATAGATAACTCAACTCTACAGAAAATCTTTTAAGTTTTTAAATTTATATTTTTTTTTATCATAACTTTATAATTAATCATATATATATATATTATTTATATATAATATATGTAATATACAATTTATTATTAATTAAATGAATGATATAAATAGGTTGGCCTAATATATAAAATTTATTATATATAGAACAATAAGGTCTTTTTAAAGCTTAAAACTAAGTCTTTTTAATTAAAAAACCTTTTAAAAAGTTTTATATTTTTAATAAACAAGTCAGGTCAGTCCACACTTACACTCCTAAAAGGTTTATAATTTTTCATAATATCTATTTAATACACATCTTTTTATCTAAATTTCAGTAATTTTCTACCTTTTCATATCTAAAAATTAAATTTCAGTATCAATAAAAATTATTTTATTAAATGTGATTAGTTACATATATTATATTGTAAGGACATAGAAAATAGATTTAGAGTATATAAGTGATATATTTTAAATGATATCTGAATATTTTATGATTAAAGTAAAAAAATATATAAATAGAAAAAAACAATTATTCACGTCTCAAATCACCATCTCTCTAAACTCTTTTTTTTTTTCATATGTCTTCTCTCTAACTTTTTGAACATCTTTATCAGACGATTTGTAGTCCACCATTGAATTCCTGACAGCGAAAACTATAAGACTGTATAATCAAAGTTTTAGACAAAGTAAATTCAGTTTTGCTCATTTTTCTTTTAAGTCAATTTTGATCTAATTAGCTTTGTCTTTAGTATAGGTCTTTGCATGTGATGCTCTTTACATGTTATTGGTTGTGTTTTGTTTTTTTGTATATGTGATAATAGTATATTTCATAGGAGAATATATAAGACTGTAAGTGAGAGAGTTTCCTAATGAGCAAATGAAATATATATATTTTGTTTTTATTACATTTGTTTGTTTGATGTTTGTAAATATTATTTTTCTTATGAAGAAAAATTTATTTTGAAGTATTATAAAAATGATATATTTATATATGTAAATATTTATGTTAAAATATTATGCATATTACATTATTAAATTTGGGGGAAATAAGGATGCTACATATATGACATCAAACCTAAAGTTTTAAATTAAAATATTATTTAGTTTTCACTACTTAATACAGAATTTGATATTCAACTATTAAACATCAACCGCAAAAACTTATTCCACTATAAGTAACATTTCATAAATCTTATGATGTTATTTGATATAGTTAAAAATAAATAAATTTTAAAATATTGATAACTTATTTAAAATATTTCTATTACGACTAAAAATATACAATACTTTTTTCATATTTAATAAAAATAGGTTAAAATGTTTTTAACTTTGTAAATTATTACAAGAATATTATCTAAAAAGGATTAAATATTACATCATAAATATTGATTTTAAATCCCCCAAATTAAAAAAAAAAAACTCATCCAATCAACAATCAAAAGCCAAGGGTAAATTCGTCCTAATGCAATTGTTGAATTCTTGCTGGCGCATGCGATTATGTGAATGCCTCAGTTTTGGAAGCTTTCTGAAGAGACAGCGTCGTTAATAGGAATTAGGACATGAATCTTCTGGAATTCAACTGATGGAAATCATATTTATCTATAATTAGGTATTAGTGAAAAATACAAGGAATCGAAAATTGCATTTTGTGCACTTTTATACATCAAATTCATTTTAAAATTTTCTATAATTTTGATGAAACAAAAATTTAGAACATAAAAAGTAATTAAATTAATAATAATTAAATTTATTTATAGCTTGGAATATTAATTTTAGTTATTATTACCTAGAGGAGGAGACAAATTAATTAGGTTTGAATAACATGGTGTTACTCGAAGATTGTTTCCTAAATGATAATTAACTAATTAATTTGGCAAATGAAGTAATTAAGTGGCGGCCATGATAAAGCCAAATGGGTGAGGCCCAAAGCTGACTGTGACTGACGATGATTGATGATGCATTTATGAGCCGACAGGCCACTTGTAAACAGAGAATTTGGAAATCTTCTATGACGTATATAACATTTTTTTTTACTTCTACAAATAAAAAAAATATAATAAACTTCATTATTTTCGTTTACTATAAAGTGTTTGAGTTTTTTTATCATATATTATTGCAACACAGAATAGAGTTTGGGATAAATATGAAAATGAGATAGTGTAGTGTATCATCGACATCTATGTCTTCTGGTCGCAATGGTTTTGGGGTTTTCAAATTAAGGAGCTTTAACCTAATGCATATTATTCACCTTTTAGTGATA
This sequence comes from Phaseolus vulgaris, assembly GCF_051622355.1. Classification (NCBI taxonomy): domain Eukaryota; kingdom Viridiplantae; phylum Streptophyta; class Magnoliopsida; order Fabales; family Fabaceae; genus Phaseolus; species Phaseolus vulgaris. Next base: position 45,176,082 of record NC_143498.1, on the reverse strand, counting down.
ATATGTTAAAATAAATTCATTATTTGTAAAGAGAAAATCATCAAAATAAGAATCTAATAAAAAAAATTAACTAATGATTAGATTGTTAAGTCATAAGTATGAATTATTAAAAGGATTAGTTGTGAATAGCATCCATAACAAAAAAAAACCTATCACAAAATACTATAAATAATTTTAAATTTAATTTAACTTTATTTCCCTCGCTAAACCATCCCTGAGGAACCCAGGGTTTTTCATAAACTCCGTAAAATAAAACCCAAAGCACCCACAATTAATATTGCAAAGAAAGCGCATCAACCAGGATTCGAACCCAAATCCTTCCAGTAATCAGAAAAGGGTTAACCACTAGACCAAAGAAGTTCTTTAGTCATATTATCATTTTTATTTTACTTATAATTATTAACATAATTTATACATATTAATATTATATTAACATTATTATTAATATTAATATTAATATTAATATTATAATTAATATTATATTCATATTATTAATATTATTATAAATATTATTATTAATATTAGTATAAATATTATTATTAATATTAGTATAAATATTATTATTAATATTATTATAAATATTATTATTATTATAAATATTATTATTATTATTATTATTATAAATATTATTATAAATATTATTATAAATATTATTATAAATATTATTATTAATATTATTATAAATATTATTATTAATATTATTATTAATATTATTATAAATATTTTTATAAATATTTTTATTAATATTATTATAAATATTATTATTAATATTATTATAAATATTATTATTAATATTATTATAAATATTATTATTAATATTATTATAAATATTATTATTAATATTATTATAATGAATAGTTTCCAGTGTCTGATTCTTCAAAATTTGATACTGTAAATGTAACCAAAAAATAAATTATGATGATGTATATATGTGATAAGTTAATGTCACTTCACAAACAACTTATTTTTACTTATTGAAATTCATAAAAACAATCTTTAAGAATTGAATAATAATTTCAATTAATGAAGTGCCTTCTAACTTCAATTAATGAATCAACCTCTAAGACCTAAGTTCAAAGCATATTTAAATATATATACCAGTTTAGGCTAAAGTCACTAAAAAATTTAATTATATCTATTTATTAAGAATTGAGAAAATATAAAATATAAAATATTTTATTGATGTTTTACAATAAACTTTTAACACTTAAAAAAAATTAAAAAACTCTATTATTTTGATGAGATTTTAGAATAAATATTTAAAATTTAACGAAGGTTTTAAAATAAACCTTTGGAAATTAACGAAGGTTAAAAAAATATTTGTTATTTTATGGAGGTTTTAAAATAAACTTTTGTAAATTAACAAAGGTTAAAAAAACCTTCGTTATTTTGTGGAGGTTTTAAAATAAACCTTTGGAAATTAACGAAGGTTAAAAAAACCTTCGTTATTTTGCGGAGGTTTTAAAATAAACCTTTGAAAATTAATAAAGGTTAAAAAAACTTCTGTTATTTTATTGAGGTTTTAGAATAAACCTTTGGAATTTAGCTAAGGTTAAAAAACCTCCGTTATTTTGTTGAGGTTTTAGAAAAAACCTCCATTAATTAAATTAATTCCTAAGGTTATATTAACCTCCACTAAATAACCTCTATTAAAACCTTTTTTTCTTGTAGTGACCCATCTATATACCACACAATTTTTTTTTTTTAATTTTAATCGATATAAGATTCAACCACATAATTAAGAAACACATAAAAAAAAATCTAGATTTAATAATATTTATAACTCATTAATACATCTTAATTTATTAAGTATTAGAGTATCTTTAAAAGTATTTTTCACAACCTTTTCAAAATCAAGAAAATTAAGAGAAAAAAATTGAAAATTAAAATCCAAAAAAATTGAGTACATGACAACACAGTACATATATAAAGTGTTAAAATGTAGTTTCGATTAAAACATGGAGAAGTGATTTTTCTTTAATTTAAGTATAACAAACATTCTGTTTTTTTTATCCTAAAAAGATATAATAATATTTACCACAAACATTCATTATAAGAGTAAAAACAGAAAATAAAGTCACATATTATTAGTTTAGATGAATTAGCATTTTAATATTAATTTGGCCATTTCAATCTTTGAAAAAGAAGAAACAACTTTCGAGAGCTCCTGGAATTTTGAATGTGTGAATTATTTTAGTTCCTTTATAATTTCTGGTAATTAATACTAAAAGAAGGGATATTAGTAGTAAGTTATATCTCACATAATATGAAATGCACGTGTTATATCAAATTCTTTCCTTCATAACCTTGAAACCTGTACCTACTACGTTAGAACAACACAAACAACCATCATCATTTTCTCCAAAAGTTGTTTAAGGATTTCTATCACCATCAAATCAATCATGCTAACAGCATGCCGGCATGTCCTGCACATTACGACAATCGTCGTGCCACGATAGAACTCATGCATGTACTTCAACCACTGCATTCTAATGAACACCTTAAACTCAATAAGCTTTATGTCTCAAGTAAAAGTTATAAACTCTTTTCTACTGTTAACAGGGGTAAAGACGAGTCAGTTTGAATTATGCCACCAAATTCATTTTTTAAGGTTAAATCTCAAAAAATGTATTATGTTTTAAACTTAGATTGTTGTACATGTAAAAGTATATCAGATCATGAATTAAATGTTTCTTATAAAGGAGATGTTGAGTTTAAGTGGTTTTCCACTTTTTATAGTTTATTTTTTCAGTATAAGCTTATGCACTTTCCTCTTGTATGGGATACTTTTTTCTCCATGCATAGCTTTTCTCTTCCTTTTAACTTGTGTTATCTTAATCATGAAGACAAAAATTCAAAATGATATCAAAGTGAATTAATCTCGTTATGCTTTGGTTGGATATTGGTTTTTTTTTTCAATTGGTTTCTTGTTTTTTTTCCTCTGTTTTCTTGTTATTCTTTATTTATCATGGAAACATGTTAAAATAGTAACTCAACCATTTACCAAAATTCATCTACTCCTTTCTATTTACGTTATTATGTTTGGAGCAAAGAAATGAAACGTGGGCTGCTCTCTAAAAACAAAAATAAGTTTATTGATGGCAGCCTTCCTATTTCCCAACCCGGTATGTTTCTTCATGAAACTCGGGAAAGGTGTAACATGATGGTGATTTCATGGATCACATATGTCAAATGCTCAAATTGTCCAAAGCACCATTTACATGGAAAACGCCAAAGAAATTTGGAAAGACTTGCATGAAAGGTTCTTAAATGGGGATAATTTTAGAACCCAAGATCTTTTACAGGAAATAGATTCTATGAAACAAAGAACAAAATTATGTGACTGAATTATTTACTAAATTAAAATGTTTAAGACCAACTTCATATTGTGTTTGTGAAAGCGCAATTGTGCTTTAATCAAGAGTGTTGCGAAACACAAGGAATCTATGTTTTCTTTAAAATGTCTTAATGATATACTTATGTTATTGTTAAAACTCATGTTTTACTCACGGAGTTATTACCCAATATAAATCATGTTTTCTTGTTTGTCATACAACAACTAACTGGAAAAATACTAAGGGAATAGAAGATTTTTTGACCATGATGGAATTATTTTTTTTTGTTTTTACCAAAATGGGGTCCGTTTAAAAATAATTACAAATTTAGGCAAGTCGTGTCAATTCGGCACGATTTCATATGCAGAAATCGTTCAGATTAGGCACGACTTCTGTCCTGCCATACTAAAGTCGTGTCAACTTGGCACGACTTCTGCCCCGTCATATTGAAGTCGTGCCAACTTGGCACGACTTCTGCCACGTCATATTTTTGTTTTTTTTTTAATTTTATTGTTTATATATTGGATAGTAAGTTATGTAATGTTAAAAATTAATTTAATACATAATTTTCTAAGAGTGTTAGTTTTAAGGAACAAAAAATTGGATAATCGTGTATGGATCATGTTTGACGGTAATGTAATACAATAACTTGATTATTTGATTAATTAAAAAATGAAAAAAATTGTTATTGAATTTGGAAATAAATAGATAAATGAAAATTATTATATTTGGAAAATAAATAGAGAATTATTGTTGTGAATTTGCAAAATAAATAGCTTAAGAAGTAATGGTTTTACATAACACGTAATGATGAGAAGAAATTAATTTTTAATAATATATAAACAATAAAATTAAAAAAAAATTATGACGTGGAAGAAGTCGTGCCAAGTTGACACGACTTCAGTATGACAGGACAGAAGTCGTACCAAGTTGGCACGACTTTAGTATGACATGACAAAAGTCGTGCCTAATTGGGACACTTCTGCATATAAAATCGTCCCAATTAGGCACAATTTGCTTAAATTTGTATTTTTTTTTAAACGGACCCATTTTGGTAAAAACCAAAAAAAATAACCTCATCATGGTCAAAAAACCGGAATAGAAAGACATCTTACAATGGGAATTGAAAATTTCAAGGTAGAGAAAAGAGTCAAAATCAAAATAATGGTAAGCAAGCAATGTACTTATTGTCATAAATTGTATCATAAAATTGATCAAGTGTTACTCAAACATGAATTTTCTCCATGATACAATCAAAATAGTGAGAGAATTGAGAGAGTTGTCAATAATACCGTTGTAGACAAAAATACAATCATAACAAACTCCAACAAACTTTATTATTCTATTTTTTATTTAGTAAATCTTTTATTTCATTATTCAACTTTCTTTGTGAGTTTGATATTTGTTATTTGAGACAAATTATTACTTTTGATAACACGGTACACTTGCTGTAGAAAAATCACAACTATAAACTCTAGTTTATTTTTGGCACTCAAAACTATGGATTACTCCAAAAATTGATGATTGTTAAAAGCAAGAACAAAGGAAATAAGAGAAGTTGCAGAATTCTCACTATAACGATAACTTTGTAAAAAAGAAGATTGTGAAATTTCTTCATCCATGATGAAAAGAAAGAAAAAGAAATAGAAAAGAAACAAACAAAGAAAGAAAGAACAAAAAAAAAAAAGAGTGCACAACAAAATTCTTCAAAAAAAACTCTGATACCATCTCAAAAATTCAAACTTAATAAACGATATTGTTGCACTTACAATTAGACAGCGAACTGATTGTCTATTGTGAAGAAGAAAAGAAACATTATGAAAGAGGAGAAATAAACCACATGTTATAAAAAGAGATAGAAATAAAACAAAACTGTGTATGTTATATTGGGATAGACTTTATCAATGATAGACTTTATCAAGTCTGCTTATAAAGCAAAAAATAAAAAAATAAAAAAAATACAGAAACTACTCTTAGACGCAACTAAAAACAATAATCATTAACTTGATGTAGAATTTTGACACCAAAACTAAGAATGCAAAACACAAAATAATAAACATGTAGGATTGTTTTGATTTTTTCATCATAAAAAACCTTATTTCGATTAACTTCTAATCCGTAGGTTGAGTTATCCTAAAATAAGTCTATTATTTATTTATTTTTCTGATAAAAAAAGTCCGTAGGATTAGAGGTATGATGTCTTGTTACTGTATTGTGCATTTTATGTTTGGAAGGGTAGGAAGAGTTGGGTTGGGCCATGGCCTGAGGCCCAAACCCTATATCCAATATCCGATCATTGTGACGTAAGGGGGGCGTTACAGGAGAATTAAGTTGGAGTATTCGTCATGCATGAACTTATCTTTTCTTATTTCCTTATTATGTGTGACATTCTAAGTGAGGTCAATCTCAACCACATACAGAAGTTTTATAATAACTTAATGATGCAGTGTCTGTTTTGACAACAACACAGATTACTACTGGTTTTTAGATAAAGATTTCTAAAGTAGCTATAAATATTACTTTATACTTTATTGCTCTAGTGTGTCAAACACCACTTAATATATTAACTACAGAATTAAAAAAGAAGTTGAAGTTCAAACCGTCACTTACGACCCACATGCATGGTCAAGCTTTACCACGAAGTCGATCATGTGTATAAATACTGCGTTTCCCTTTAACCACAAATCGATTACCACTTTGCAATCTCAGTTACAACCTATGTTCACTACCAAAATAGGTTTCAACCAATTCGAAGTTTGAATGGAGGGAGGGAGAGGAGTTGCGAATGGAAACGCTTCAAACGCAGAGGTTATCAGGTACAGAGGGATTCGTAGGAGGCCATGGGGAAAGTTTGCAGCAGAGATTCGTGACCCTACAAGAAAAGGTGCTCGAATATGGCTTGGAACATTTGACACTGCTGAACAAGCTGCACGTGCTTACGATGCTGCTGCTTTTTATTTTCGGGGTCACAAGGCCATACTCAACTTCCCTAATGAGTATGGTCACACCACTCCTAATAATCCTATCTCGTTTTCAAATTCACTGCCTCTTCATTCTTCTTCTTCTTCTTCTTTTCCTTCTTACTCTAGTGGCGAGGGTTCGTCACAACAACAGCGAAATGGTGATGTAACTTTCGAATTGGAATACTTGGACAATAAGTTGTTGGAAGAACTCCTTCAGGCGCCTGATGGTTCAGGCAACGACTCCAATTAAATATATGGCTGCATGAGAGTGGTCCTGCTTTAGGTGTATTAATTTGCATGCAGGAAAAAAACTTGTGGTTCATATCTCTCTTTCTTTAGTTTTCGTTCTGTTTATGTTTCTGAAGTTAAAGCCATTTGAAACCTAAGTGGTTATAACGATAATTGTGGAATTAAGGTCACAGAAATAAAGAGAGAATTAAGTTGTACTTTAATGTTTTCTTGAAAAGGGTGTATTCTTTGATGATTTATTATGGTACTGATCGGAGGGTATATATAAATAACTCTCATTTTTTTTTTCTTTTTAGAAAAGGTTAATTAACCTAAATTTGGTCAAAAAAATTAAACTGGAGCAATGCATTGTTCTTAGCATTATCAAACTTGGATTAATATGCTTAGGGCGTTATAGAATATTAATTTTTTACGGAAGTTATTACGGTTTGGTTTAACTGATAGTTTATTTAAATAACCTCACATATATATGCTTTGAATTGCTGAAGCAATCTAACAATGTAGCCAGTTAGGGTTCTGCTTGCTGGACGATGCTGAAGTGGTGGTTTGTATTCAGCTACGAGGATTGTTTCTGGCTTTGTGGGCAACATGCCAAACCAATTATGGCATATTCTAATTTCAAAGCCATATTTCATTTCTCTATTTTAGACTTTCAATTGCTCGTTAACAACTGGTGCGGACATCCAAAAGGACGACTAATTTTCTGGAAGTGTAAGTGTTTAACGGTGGAACATTTAAAAAGAATAAGCTGATTACAGGTAAAATATATTTAGAATATTAAAATAAAATAATATTATTATATTATTTAGAAATATCAACTTAACCGCTGAGAGAAATGATCATTTCTTTGAATATAGAGATTGTATTTTTATTTTATTTACTTACAAACGAGTCAAGACCTATAACTATATTTGTATTCATACATTTTTGGAAATCAATAAGAGGATGAATGTTTTGACAATTTAATAAAAAGAATATATCAATATTAAGATTTTCTTTTGCATCTTGTGATCTTATCAAGAATTCACCAATTCTTTTGACGATCATCATTAGGCTTATTAAGCTCTGTTTGTGGCGTCTCACTATAAGAAAATCATAAAATAGAAACCAATTTTTAAAGACCAAAATAATTAGTTACAATAGTAACTAAATTAGACATCATTTTAAAAACTAAAAAAAAATTAGTTTATATATTAGTTTTTATTATTGTTAAATAGTTTATAAATTGGTATCTAATTAACAACCAAAGTTTTAACTACTAATTATTTAGTTTATAAATTTGTTAGCTTAGTTTAATTTCTTCTTATTAAATCTAATTTACTCAAATGTAATTTTTTTATATGTTTACCAACAATATATATTTTTGTTTCTCCCTTAAAAAACTGTTTCTTATATGATTCATATTTATTGTATCTAGTAAACTGATGGTTAAATCATAATAGAGATGATATTATTATATGATCACTTTATTTTCACTAATATTATTTTTTTTCACTTATTTGTCATAACATTATCATCAAAGTTATATAACTTTTTTTTTCATCTTTATTTATTCATTTATTATATTTTTATGCTTTCTTTCTTCCACTCATACACATAATATATGGGTGTACGTTGTTTGTATTTTCTCAATTAATAAACAGATAGTCGAGAAGGCCTGAAACTATACAAAAACATGCACATAATAGATATATGAGATGATTTATAGGTTTTAATAGGAAACGAATATGAGATCCTAAAAATAAACTGTGTATTGTAATAGTATGAAATATTTGGAGACAAATAAATAATATCATTTTCAATAATTATAAACTAGACTGTGAATAAAATTTTACGGTGGTTCAGGTATATATTGTTTTTTCTTCTCTTTTAAAATTAATACTTTTAACTTAACCGTTGTTTAGATAAAATTTATTCAGAATTGGTTATATAAGAAAAAAATTAACTAAATTTCTGTCATAAACTAAATTATGCATAAGTTAAAGTTCATAAAGTATTTGGAGAATTTTATTTTTTCCCAACCAACATTAATACTTTGCATAAACAGTGCTCATAAGATTTTTTTTTTTTTATTTCGTCATTTGAGATTTATAATGCAACTATCTTTTAGGAAGCATGTACCTAAGATAACAAATCAAGTGGTCCATGTTTTAACTATTTGTGCCTTTTCATGGTAGCTAAGATTAAATAACTAAAATCACTTCATTAGAGGATAAATTAGTGTATAACTGAATGTATACTTAAATTCTAAGACCTTTTATAATGAGATTATTCTTGGGTTGAAGCTATATATATTTCATCATTAAATTTTGTGATTTTCAGTTTTTGCTTTGTGACCACGTTAAAAAAAGAGTGAAGAAAGCCACAGACCCCCTCTATTGGGTCGTTTCCACTTTCTTTTTTCATTTTCCATCTCTCCCTTCCTTTTTTCTTTTTTCATTTCTCACTCCATACCCCATTTATTTTAGAATCCGCATCGTACCACGTTTTCTAACCGATCAGATTTTTAAACAGAGTAACAGAGTAAGTTCATTTTTGTTTTAAAGATCCTTTGTTTTCTGTTTTTTCTTAGGATTTAGTCATCAATCTTGGTGGCACCAGTACAAAAATAAGAAAAGAGCGCTCCTTATTTAATGCGGTTCAGCGCTTAAACGCATTCGTAAAAAACGCGGTGGCATTTTTTAAATTATTTTGATTTACAAATGCGGTTATTCAAATAGCCGCATTTGTAAATCAAAAAGTTTGATTTACAAATGCGGTTATTTAAATAACCGCATTTGTAAATGGTTTTTACCCTAAAAATTTTACGCGCACAACAGTTTCGTTCATTCTCTGTTTGCGCTCATATCTGTTCTTCATTTTCTCTGATTGCGAAGTTCTGCATTTTCGAAGGTACGTAACTGCATTGCCCCTCATTCTCTTGTTTCCATTGCCCCTAACAACTGCATTGAACTCCAATGGCTTTCGCTTTCCATATTGCTTTCATTTTTAATGGGTTTCGCTTTGCATTTTGAAGGTGTATTGTTCCATTGCTTCCATCGCTATCGCATTTCGCTCTCGCCGCTCCGCCACTGCTTCCGCCGTCGCACTCGCCGCCGCTGCCGTGTTTCCTCTTCTCCCCTTCCACTCTTCACCAACAACGTGCCCCTAAAACCCCAGCTCACTCAGAAGAATATACAAATGCGGCTATTTCAAATAATCACATTCGTAAATCGCATTTACAAATGCGGCTCTATAGCCGCATTTGTATTTCTCTGATTTACAACTGCGTGCTGATCAAATGCGGCTCTATAGCTGCATTTGTAAATGTAAAATAGCCGCATTTGATTAGCATTTCTGCGCTAGTGTGGAGTCAGTTGAGAAGAGTATTCCTCTCAACTTGTTCTACTATATACTGAATTTCTATTTTGTTTGGATAACTAGCATTAGACCCTTAAATCTTGAAGCTTATCCATACTGAGGGGATAAAATTCTAGAAGTTGTTTGGAAAACAAGCAATTAAGGTAAGGGAAGTTAAATTTAATTTTTAATAGCATCCTAGGCTAGAATATTCAATTTCTCTTGCAGGGATGTTGTGTGTTTATACATTGTGTTGTTTGTTTATATATTATTTAAACTTGTAAAAATATTAGATTTTAAAGATTTAGTATTTAAGTGCTATTTTTTAATGTTAAATAAGATTTTAAATATTATGGATCGCGTTTTGAATGATGTTGTATGATGAAAATGGTATGAAATTGAATTCATACATTTGGGATAATGTATGAACTGATGTTTGTTTTGTATTAAGTATTGAAGCATATGTGGTAAATAGATCTCCGAGCTTCACTGATGATCTAAGTCACATAGACTAAGATATCAGGTGGTGCAAAAATGATGGGGAAGTTCATGTGCACCGTGACATATGAGATGTACGCCTTGGGTTGTATTAAACTTACCCTAATGATTTTTGTTGGATTCGCTGGTAATCTTTGGATCAGGTGTTAGTCTCTAGTAGGACTTACTTAATACGGGTCTTCCGGAAGGCGTCAAATGTTATTTTGTTTGTTAAATATCCTGGATGTGTAGATCCATGTGAGATCTATGTGATTGTTTTATGTTGGGATTTGAAGAAGATTGAATAATTGAGAAATTGATCCATGTAATTTGGTTTTCTCTTTTGATTTAATTGTGTATATTATAAAATTTTATTTTCACTAGTTTACCCTTGCTTTTTTTGTTGTGTTGTGAACTGCTATGACTATACTATGTACACAAGTAGATAATCATACAGGTGTTGGAGGTTCTGGAGGGCTTTAGGATGTTCTTTTGAACCTTATATTAAAAATATTTGTAATTTGTATTTCTATAAGCTCTAATCATGTGTATTAGGAATGTTTTGAAAAACTCTAAACTTGTGTAGAAATATGTTGAACTAGTATTGTAATAGTTAGAGGTATTTTTGGGTGTTATCATTTTCATCAATTTCAAAAATTTACTAAACCTTCCATTATTTATTGGGTATATCTGTAAAAGAAGTAAAGTTCTTTACATTGGATTCACTACAAGAAAATCATGAAATAGAAACAAATTTTTAGAGACCAAAATAATTAGTTGCAATAGTAATTAAATTGGAGACCATTTTAGAAACTAAAAAAAATTAGTTTCTAAATTAGTTTCTATTATTATTAAAATAGTTTCTAAATTGGTATATAATTAGCCACCAAAGTTTTAACTAAATTTGTATATATTATACTAAAAAATTATTAAATACAAAAATAATCTTAAAAATATAAAATAATTAATTATTATATTAAGTAAATTAAATATTAAGTTATTGTTATCTAAATTAATTTCTATTTTTAATAAATAATTTTTAAATTAATATCTAATTACCTATAAGACTTTATTTAAACTAAGTAAATTATAAAATCAATAGTTAAAATCTTAATAACTAATTATATGTTAATTTAAAAATTAATTTAGATACACTACAAGACAATTATGAAATAATTATGAAACCAATTTTTAGAGACCAAAATAATTAGTTACAATAGTAACTAAATTAAAGACTATTTTAGAAACTAAACAAAGATTTGGTTTCTAAATTAATTTCTATTATTGTTAAAATGTTTCTAAATTGGTATCTAATTAGTTACTAATTAGATACCAAGAGACTATTTAACAATAATATAAACTAATTTAAAAATCAAAGTTTTTTTTTAGTTTTTAAAATAGTCTCTAATTTAATTATATTTCATGATTTTTTTTAGTGATATTAGTATTTTTTTAGTATGTAAATAATATAATAATTAATTATTTTTATTAATTTTAGTAGTTTTAATATTAATTCTTGTAAAATATCATAATTAATTCCTTTAAAAAATTATTTTATACATTAAAAAACCCTAAAACACCCACCCAACTCCAAATCCATAGGCACATATACATTATGCCCCCATCCCAATCAACACCGTCAGCTCCTCCCACCCACCCAAATCTCACAATCCAATTTCAACTATAACACTCTCACCTCAAATTTTAAAAAAGAAGAAGGAGTTATGTTTAATAAAGTAAAATATATATATAGATGTATATATTTTAACTAATTTATCTTATTTAAAAATATATTTATGTTTAAAATCAGTATCACCCCGATTCTTCCTTTTATAAAGTCAATACTATTAATTACCATAACTAATATTTTTAATTAGTCCAAAATTAGATAATTTGATTATCATTGGCTTCAAAGATAATATACAATTAAAATGAATTTGAATATCTTTTAATTATTTTTTAAGAAAAAGTATATTTTATTTTTCTACCGTTTAAAAGCAATAATATTATACTTAGTATTGTATCGTACGTCCAACAAGACTATCTATGGTAAAGAAAACCTCGAACGTAATCAATTAATTTAAATTTGATTATATGTTAAAACATAGAATTAAATATGCTTATAGTCCTTTAGTTTGACATAATTATTTTTATATTCTTAGAAAAAATTTGCATAAATTAATCTTAAAAATATAGTGTTGATATCCTGTTCTTCACTTCCTTACAACCAAATTAACATAGAATAAGATTTACCAACCAATTTCATTTCATTTATTTGAGGAAATATTTTCTCTCTTTTTTTAAAAACTTTTTTCATACCTCATATTTTAAGATTACACCGTATAGTAATTGAAAAGTTGATAATCATTTCTACCAAAACAGATTTTCAAATAAAATAAGTTTTTTTTTCACTTTAAAAATATTTTGTATTATTTTTCTTTATGATTTTGTCACCAGTTTGGTTGTTTTATCATATACTAGAATTTAGTTATGTTTGAATAACTTGTTCTATATTTCTAGATAACATAATTGTTTGGCTTTATAAACTGCTTTGAATGTAATTTTTTCAAGAGAGACTAATTTTAACTTTTAATAGTATCCTAGGCTAAAAGATCTGGATGTGAAGGGGACGTGGTTCCAAGTTTCAATTTCTCTTACATGAATGTTATTTGATGAAATTGCTTGATTATCTGTTATGTGAACATGTAGAGATATTAGATTTTGATAGTTTTGTAGTTAAATGTTGTTTTTTTTTTCTATTGAAAATGTTCTTAAATGTTATGTGATTGAATGACATGAATTGTATGTGAATGATGAAAGTGATATGAAATTGATGTCATACATTTAGGATAATATATGAGTTGTTGTTTGATGATACATTAAATATGAAAAGTCTATGTTTAACAGAAATTGTCTAGCTTCACTGATGATGTAAGTCAGATAGACTAAGATATAAGGTGGTGATAAACTGATGAGAGAATTAATGGCTCAATGTAAATACACGATATTAGATGTGTTTGAACTTACCTTGATCTTTTGTTGTATGAATTAAATGTTAGTTTTGAGTATGAAAATACTTAATGAGTCTTATTTAAGACAATGTGTAGTCAATATGATTGAAATGAAATCAAATTACTAAAAATTGAAATGAAATCAAGATATTGATTTTTCTTTCATGTATTAAGTATGTTAAAGATTTTTTTTTTCATTCACTTATCCTTACTTTTTTTTATGTTATAAACTGCAATAATTATACTAATTTAAAAAATTATAAATTGTGTACGATACTTTTTCTTGTAATAGATAATTATATTTAGAATATTACATGAGTCATATGTAAATACAATTTGGTGGATAAAAGAAATGATTTCCCTAAAATGATTTCCGTTCTTTCTTATCCCGTGTGATCACAATTTATAGAAAACAAACATGCAGTCTATTTTCTTGTTGAAATTAGAGATTTAATAAATATTTATAAAAAATAAAACTGACATGTTCAATAATACATATGTATTATTTTACATTCGACTCAATAATAAAATGTAATAGTTCATGATATATTTTTTCTTTTGCCAAGTAAACAATAATATTAATGGAGTAGACGGGAAAACACTATAACCTCTCTTTTAAAGACTGATTTCTATAAATAAATTATATAGAAAAATTATGTTTAATCAATGTGTGAAATTTTGACCAAAATAACACACGTATAATATTTTTTTAATAGAAGTCTGTATGAAATATTTATCAAAATAGTATATTATGTCAAATTTGATAATTTTTATATTTTATTTAAAAATAAAGGAACCACAAATGTAAAATTTTAAAATAAAGTATTATCTTAAAATAAATATTTTGAATAAAATTGTATAAAACTATATATTTAAAAACAAATGCTAGTTTAGAAACACAATTATATTGAGGAATAATATTTTAGAAAAATAAATATATTAAAAAATAATTTAGAAAACTAATTATATTAATAAATAATTATTTAGAAATGTAATTATTCTAAGAACTAAATAATTGAAAAATAAAAAAATGTGGAAATTTATTTTTTTATAAAATTAAATATTTATATAAGTGATTATTTAGTTTTATATTGAATTAAAAATATATAATATTAATAGCTATTTATTTATAAATAAAATACAGATTAATTAGATGTAAATGTAAAATATGTAAAAAAAATCCTGTATTAAAAAATGTTCTTACTCAATTTTCAATTATTTTATTTATACAATTTTAAATCATTTTTCATTATACACCCAATTAATAAAATAATTATGGTAATAAAAATGAAGATAAAAATTAGAAAATAGTGTTCTTTAAAATCGAAAATTTTATTGACCAAAACTCAAAATTCAATGAAGAATAAATAAAAGAATTATAAAAAAGGAAAGAAATTAAGAAAATCATATGAAACTCTCAGAAAATAGTTTTTTTTTAAATTAGTTTTCTTTATAAATAACTCTTTTAAAAAATAATTAGTACATTTGTAAATATTTAATTATTATATGTATTATTCAAAAATAAATAACTTAAACTATATAAAATATTTTTCACTATTTTTTTTATAAAAATCTATCCTTTTTTCTATATAATTTTCAAACCAAAATTTTAAAAATAAATTATTTCAAAATTTGCAAATGTTAACTTTTGTTAACAATGTTTTCTTATTTACATGTTTTTAAAACAATTATTTCTTAAAATATATGTTTTTCTAAATATTTTTTCAAGAAATTATTTTTCAAACCAAATTTTTTAAAAACTAAAAAATTATCAATTTTTTTTTAATAAAAAATAAAATCACGTTTAAAACAGAACCGAATTTTGAACTGCTTTCGTGCTATTTGGATAATTCTTTAGCATAATATACTATTTAGGTAAATAGATAAATATTTGAAACAATATACTAATATACTATTGAAGAAAATAAATTATTAAAGTATATTTTTTCTCAATTTTTTTTAAAGACTAAACAATTGTGTAAAATTGAGGAACTAAAATCAAATTTCAAATCTTTCATATATATATATATATATATATATATATATATATATATATATATATATATACACACACATTAAGTTTCTTGTGGTATTAGATGTATTGACATAAGACATTGTATTACATAACTTTAAAAAAAAAATTGTGGTGTGGTGCACTTTCCGCGTTGTTTCCTAATAGCTGACCATCTTATATTTTGTGAAATGGTGTCATTTTCACATACAGAGACCTGATCCATGAATCTACCATCAAATTAAATATTATAAAGTCATAATTTGTTACATCACAATAAAATATACTCATGTATCATATAGCACTATTTAAGTAACTTTGCTCCCCAAATCAATAAGACCTGCACTTTTTTCCTATTTAAATCTTCCCTCATCTTACAGTTCAATGTAGAAACCAGATACATGAATCACTATTTCTTATTCGTCATTCTTCGTTTTCTTCCTTCAAAATTAAGGTTCAAGACAACACAACTAGAACCTTCTAATGCCTTGCATTCTCCACTCTTCAATGGCGGCTTTTAAATTTTAAGACAATAATTATATAATTATAATGTTGTCAATTCCATGAAATTTTATTATATCTTCTTTTATATAAGTGAAGTAACTCACAAAATGGTAATTCATGTGAAAGAAGTTTAAGGTTTTGCATTAATTTTTTTTTAAAATTCCACCAATAAAAATATACTATAAAATTATATTATGTAAACGAGAACAAATATATCTTACTAAGGTGATTTAATAAAGTTATATTAAATTTAATCTCAATTTTTAAGGTGATACTAAAGTCATTCTCATAACATAATATCAACCATTTGCAATCTATTTTAATCAAGATTTTGGAATATTTTATCGTGCGTTTTTTTTAGTCTTTTCAATTTTTCATGCACTACAACAAAAATGCATTTTAGCGATCATCAAAATTAATCGTTAAAATATAAAATTGGTCTCCAATATAAATACACACGATGTTTTCTATGAGAATGTGTATTTAAGATTGAACTTTTAAATGTTTTTAATATCTTTAGTAAGTGGTTTTAGTTCAAAAGTTTATATGAATTTACTTACATTATTGTTAATAAAGTATGAATGTTAACAATGACTTGCAATAATTAAAGTGGTGATTTATGTGGTTACGAAAGTCAAACTCAAAATTCGTTATTGAATGTTATTTGAAGAGTTTCATGTGCTTTCATATGAAAATATTCACTCGAACTTTGCTTCAAGATACAGTAAGTAGGTTATGCATGATGGGTGGACTTTTTAACCGGAAGAGGTCAATTATATTTGCCAAAGTCTTCTTCGATATAACATCTTCATTATCTGACCTTTCGATTATATATTTTAATCTTGGTTCACCTCTAAACATATTCCAAGGCCAAAATTTTTTTTTAGTAACAACCAAGTATGTAATTTAAGTTGACTTTCTATTTTACTTTTTTTTTTCTTAATAACACCACAAGAAAATTATTAAATAGAAACTAATTTTAAAGACAAAAAATAATTAGTTACTATATTGATTAAGTTAGAGATAATTTTAGATACTAAATTTTTTATTTATTTTTAAATTAGTTTTTATTATGGTTAAATGATTTCTAAATTGTTATCTAATTAGCTACCAAGGTTTTTACTATCAAATTTAGAATCTAAATAATTGGTAGTTAAAATCTTGGTAGCTAATTAGATACAAATTTAGAAACTATTTAACAATAATATAAACTAAAAGTCTCTAAAATGGTCTCTAATTTAGTCATTATAGTAACTAATTATTTTTTTGTCTCTAAACCTGGTTTATATTTCATGATTTTCTTGTAGTGCAATGAGTTCTATTATCAACTATTTTAATGTATTTTTTTTCTTAAGAAAATTGAGATATGTTTTTGTTTGGGTTAAAAATGTATATTTTTTGTTATTGTTAGTATTGAAGTCTCGATCTTCGGTTGATCTTCGGTTGAAAATTTTATATGAGTATTTGTGATTTAATATAATTAATGTTCAATAAACTTGTATTTTGTCATAATTTACGTCAACCTATTTATATGGATCAATTGAGTCTTATTGTTTTAGATCAGCATAATTTTTTTTATTAATCCTAATTTTACTTTTAATTCTCTTCTTAATCTTATGTTTAATTGAGATTTAATGGTAGTTGAGGAGTCTCAATCCTAAATAGTAGAAAAAATATTTAACATTTTTACAGGTAAGAATTAAGGTACTCTTCAATAATTTGGTAATTTTTGCATTAGTCATATCATTAATATAAAAAAATTGTTAATTTTATCCATAATTAACTTTAAAAAATTCATTAGTTTTTTTTTTCATCCATAACGATGGGAGAGAGAGCATAATGATGTGAACAGGTTTGTCGGTTGCAGGTTTTTCCTTTTTGATGTTTGTGAGTGTGATTTATGCAATGACATATCAATTTTGTCTTTCAACTCTGCATGAAATGAATGAGATAAGATAAGTTCACCAAGAACATAAAAAAAATAAAATTTGATAAAGTATTTTGGGCCACAAGTTCCAATACATACAATAGGATAAGTCGCGGGGAATAACTTTACGGTATTTGGTCCCCTGTATTCATTATTTTACCGAAAGTAATACAAACTAAATACATTCTAGATTTAATTAAAGTTATATAACAGTTACAATGATAGAGAATGTGTATAAATTTCAGTTAAAAATATTAATACATTAACAGTATTTTGTTTTGATGTTGAATTTTGGTTTCCAGAAATTCAAACACACTCATAATCGTATTTAAGAATTTAAATAGTCTGTTAAAGTCTTAAATTTTATTTTTATTATTTGTTCAATGCATAATATATTATAATATTATTGGATTTCGTAATATTTATTATTTTGAAAATTTCATAATAGTGTGAACAAATTTCCCTTGGATAAAAATATATGAAAATTAGTTTAACAGATTTAAGTATAAAAAGTAAATTTATCTACTAAGTAGCACATGTTAAGTCAACAACTCAGTAAGACTAATATTAAAAATTAAAATTATATTCAGTTATAGGTGGCGGACCTACGAGTTTATTAAAAATATTTAAAAGCTGTGAAGGAATCATGATTGAGACCTATATAACTTTTACCAATTTAGAATTTTGACCATTCTAATATTTTTATTAAATATTATGCTAAATTATTAATCTTAAAATATAATTATACAATCTGAATAACACACCAAGCTGAATTTGTATAGAAAATAGCATATATTTTTTCAGCACTTATCTAGATTTAAAAATAAGAAAAAATATTGATTTGTATTAATTAATAATGTTAATTAAGTTTTATTGAAGAATACTATTATTTGAATTTATTTAATTATTTTATATAGAAAATATCTTTTGATTTAATGTTAGTAAGCAAAAGCAAGTGGCTATAAATACGAGTGTAGTTGTTAAAAGTGATTTAATTACTTTCGTACGTTTACTTTCAACATTTTTTTTATTTTCAATTAAAATAAAGATGAAAACACGTTATATTAAATTTTAGAAAACATTTTTGAAAGCAAAATAAAATTTGAAAATCTTGTGTGACCAATAAAAATGAATGAAAAGAATGAGAAATAACACTACAAAAAATAATGATGATAGAGTCTCCAAAAAAGCGACAAAAAGAGCAAAAGAGAGATCCTACATGGGACTAGTGTAGCCTTAGCGTCCAAATAAAAATGAAAGTTAATCTTTTGGAGGCTATGCATTAGAGACGGTCTCCAAAGAGACACAAATTTATAAGGTAGTGTTGATTAAGCCTACATAAAGAAAAATATATTATTGAACTATAACGTAGGTTTGAGGGACACTAAAATGAATATAAAATTAAATAATTATTAAGAAATGGACTTTAAGCCTAAATCAACCTCATAAAACGACTTATAAGGTGAGGTTTGCACCCACTTATATACTATGAAATGTCTTAATCTCTATTCGATATGAGATTTCTAACACACCCTTCTCACGCCGAGACTACCAACTCGTGCATGAGACTATATATCATGGGTGGTCCGATAATGGTTCGATAGCGGTTGGCCTGATAAGCCTAACAAATAATCGCTAGGATAAGATCGAAATATCTCTGATATCATATTAAGAAGTGAACTTTAAGCCTAACTCAATCTCATAAAAGCGGCTTAGAAGGTGAGGTTTGCACCCACTTATATACTATGCAATGTCCTAATCTCTAGTCAATGTGGGATCTCCAACAATCCTTAAACTTAGCATCATCGTTGGGGACACTACCTGGGAAATAAATAAAAGTAAAATGCACTTAAGGAGAGCGAAATGGCTACGAAGACAAAAACGAAAACGAAATTAAGGAGAGCAAAATGGCCACGAAGAAGACGTAAGGTTTTTGGGAGGAATTTCAGGATTATGGGTTTGAAAGTGTGAAACAAAAATAAGAAATTGAAAGTGTGAGAAAATGAAAATGTGAGACAAAAATGTTTTAATGTTTTATTTTTTTTTTCTCATTAAATAACTTAGCGTGGGTTAAGGTGACAATAAACGTTCACGTCACCTTAGTGTCATGTAGACCTACGCTAAATGTAATAAAATATTAACTTGCATCCACTTTGTGTCCCCATTATTGACGCAGTGTCATTCTGCAACTTATTTTTTGATTGCATCTACTTTGTGTCCCCATTCTAAACGCTAACTTATTATTATTATTTTAATAATTTTTAACTTGCATCCACTTTATGTCCCATTTTCGACCCAATATCATTCTGCAACTTATTTTTTGATTGCATCTACTTTGTGTCCCCATTCTAAATGCTAACTTATTATTATTATTTTAATATTTTTTAGTGTGAGTTAAAAGTCTTCATTGTGGACACAATATTTCACATTTATTTTTGTGTCCAACTTGATTAGACTTCACCCATGCTAGTTGCTTCTTTTTCATAGCCCCCACTTTTTTTTGGAAGATAAAATGGATTTTTTTATAGTGTAATATGAAAAAGAAGAAGAAAAAGGGGTACTCTTTTTGTACCTAATCTATTCTTTCTGTTAAATCTAATGATACATGTATCTATCTATTTTAGGATCTGATGATACTTGCACTAGTTGGAGAGTGAGAGATCATCTTTATTCGATCAGAATTTCAAACAGTTTTTATTTATTCTAAAGATTTTAATAATTTAGTAATCAATCATAGTCAGACTATTTCATAAAATTGATACTCTCAACTGATCATATATTGAAATTTTATTATGTTTGGATAACTTGGAATAAGTCCCTATATTTTGGAGTGAATCTTATGCTTGAACATGAGCTTTTGTGCAATAAGAAATTACAAGCAAGGGAAACCATTTATTTTTTTTTATAGAACCTTAGGATAATTGATTTAAATAATAAGTTAATGGTATAATTACCTTATTCCCTACATTTAGGGTTAATATTCAATTTAGTAGAGTGGTTTTAAAAAAATTAATTTGGTCTCTATGTTTTTTAAAATGTATCCAAATTTGTCCTTTTTGTTAAGTCGCACCTTACGGCGTCAAGTGCTGCTTATGTGGCAGAGAGAAGTGAGATTTGATGTTCTATGAGGTGTTAGGTGGCGTGGATTGAGAGATTAGTTTAGTGAAAAATCAATTGGGGGTTAGGATTTTTTGAATTGCAGGCCAATAATCCCATAGAAGGAGATGAATGAGTATCATCTTCGCTATCTTGTGCACGAGCTCGGAACCAACATCGATGTCCACGTCGGCGTCCCTATAAGTAAGACCTTGACTAGCTTCCGCCACTATTCTACTGATCTATCTCGACCGAGAAACTAACAAAACGGCGTCGTCACGACCGATTGGACTGCATACAACGAGGCTTGTTACGACGGTGGCGTTGAACTTGCCGGAATTAGGTTTGCGACGACAAAACAACGTGATAGCTCTGCGCATGCCGAAATACTCATTGTTGAGACTGAGAGAAGATGTTTAGATACGAAGAGTGAGTGATAGAAGCAACAACGGTGACAGAATCTGCGACAAAGATACAGTGGCGTGGGAGGCCGTTCATATACTTTTCCCAATTTCACATTAAACACATAATTTCAATGTCAAATAATAACATATTAAAAATTTGTCCCAGTTGTCCCTAAGTGCAAAGTCGACATGTGCATACTAGTGACAGTGTGTATGTCACATCATAAAAAATTAACACGGTTAGTAAAAATTTAAAAGAAAGGACCATATTGCATACTTTTTAAAAGACCTTGGGACCAAATTGATTTTTTAAAAAACTACTGTAGTAAATTGAATATTGACTCTAAATGTAGGGATAAAAAAGGTAATTATACCTAAATTAATCTAGTAGCTAGATTATGCATGTTAGGGTATAAAATTAGTTAAACTGAAATTTGATTATGTGTTGATGAATATATGAGTTTGTATTAAAATGATTAAAGAATGATGTTTGAATCAATTTCAGTTTGGATTGATGTTTTTGAATTGTTTAGAAGTTGTATGGTTTAATTGTTCTTGAAATGATCTTTAAAAAAATTAATTAAATTTCTTTATTTCTCATCATTTTCTTCTTGTATCTTCAATGAATTTGAATATATATAATTTTTTATAAATATAAAATGAATATTTGTTTGTATATTTTTACTTGAATTGTGAAATTTCTAAATGATATAGATTGGTGTGAATGACAAAATGTGTATGAAATTGAGATATATGTGTAATTGATTTGAAAAATCTTAAATGATGTATGATCAATTGAATATTATAATTTCTAAATGATATAGATTGGTGTGAATGATGAAAGATGTATGAAATTGAGATATGGTGTAATTGATTTGAAAAATCTTAAATAATGTAGGAGTGATTGATATACATTGTATGTGAATGATATGTACTATATGTGAATGATAAAAGTTTGTATGAACTTGATGCCATACATTTGGGGTAATGTATGAGATGTTGTGTATTTACATACTTGACTTTATCTTCCTTCATACCATGTCACCAAATAAACTTCCTGAAATCTTGATACCCTTGGATCATACTTAGATGTCATTGAACTTACTTTCGTGACTCTTAGATGACCCATCCGCTTCAATTTTTCATACTTTGCGCACATATTTTGTTTCTAAATCTTAATATACCATTCGTTTCCCACAGATAACTCTTCAGTTTCATCAATACATAATAATATTATAATAATCTTCAAATTCAATTTCACCAATTTCCTTACTCTCACTTTCTAGAACTCGTTAGTTATAACAAACGTACTGCAACTTCCAATTTTAAATTGTTGAAATTTCCCCTCAACTACAACCATATAATCTTAAGTGTTGATACTTATGTCTCTTCATGACTTTAACTATCTGCAGTAACATTTCCTTTCCCAGGATAATACATCCACTAAAACTAATAATATTTCAAAACTCCATCCATCTTATCCAAAAGGAATTATGCATCATTCATTACTCTGTCTACAACAATCCAGATTCCATTATGTACTCTCATTATGTGTGGAAAAGGAACCACAGATATAACAACACAACTTTATTTCTACTTAGTCACGTCCAATGGTTGGAACATTATCCTAGGTCTTTGATACTCCACTTTAGTCTTTTATAGGTTAGACAAACAAGGACAAATGGAGTCACTTCGTCTTTATGTTGAACCATAAAAAAAACTTCTTCAAATATTATCTTAGTTATGCGTGATGCACATTAAATCATTTTTATAATTTTATACTAGACTACGTTCTCTAACTTATTGTTTGCAAATACGAACAAGTTATTCTAAACCTCATAATTCCCCTTTTACTTCCATAATGAAATTCTCAGTCCACTTAGTTCTTAACATTTCATTAATTTGAATCTTTAACCATTACGTCTGATACTTGAAATGTCTCCTTACTCATGGCAGTTTCAACCAAATCTTCAGATGATAGACAAACTTGAAATCTTACTCCCATAATAACTTCATCAATCTCTTTTCTCCCACGTCTAGTCTCTTCTAATCAAACAAGTACTTAAGGTTCTTACAATATGGAATGTAACTAATCAATCTCTTGTAACAATCAATTAAATCACATAACTTTTCGTTTACATGCTAGCCTTGTAATGACATCGTTACTCATTCTTATTGATCATATTTGGATCTATAGGTTGTCTTATACACATCTTCATTTTTTACTTAAAGTTTTGGATACCCGAATCTCATGTCTACTTGGAAAAAATTGATGTTTCATGCAACTTGATCCATCATACTATTATCCCTTAACAATCTCGTTTATCTTTCAAAAATCCACACATAATCTAGATTCTGCATCCTTCTTCACCAACAATATTGATATTCCTCATTGTAGCATACTCGGCCCACAATCTATTAACTTCAATTTAATTTTTCAACTTTACTACTCAGATGAAGCCATTTTATAACGTGTCAATAACTTCAACCCTGCTTAAGCACCAGACCAAAGAAAATTCCATTTTTTTTCTTTGAAGACAACCTTGACACTTGTTCTGGAAATCTGTGCATAAAACTCCACTTTGTCGAAGTACTACTTCTCTAACATGTATTATTTATCTCTAATTGAAGTCGGATTATGAAACAAGTTACCCTAATTTGTGACGCATTCCATACTCGTTATGCAACTACTCATTCCATATTATTCCAATTTGAAGATGTCGCATTTCTATTCATCACAATTAAAAAAGAATGTGATCGACATAAAGTCAATTCATCCTTAAAGATTATATCTAGATCCTTCAAAGACATATGTCTCAAACTCACTTAGAATTTGATTCCATCTGTAATAACAACCACCTACCGTGTATATATATAAAAAATACTACACTAAAACAAATATGGGTGGAAAACTATTAGTTGAAAAGACACTATTAGTTGAAAAGACATTATTAGCTGAAAAGACCGCTTTAAAACTTGCAACCAAACACTTACACTGATTAAACTTATTTCCCTAAAATAAACATGTATTCAATATCAACTTCACATAATATAGAAACAACTATCCCAAAACATATACAAAAAAAGTATACTCTACTTTTAGAATTAAGATAGAAAATCATCTCGATTTAGTCATGAGTGTGCACCCTCACCACTTTATCAAGATTCTTTTCATTCTTAATACTTTCATCTCTATTCATAAAAATCACTTTGATTCAACCATAAACAAGACTTCTTGTTAAACATCCTATTATAAACTTTTAACTAAGTCTTGAAGCTAGACTTAAACAAAATCGACACGCAAGAGAAAGACAATAAACCCATTACCCTCATGTCATCCAAAGATGAAACGCTCTCATACCTTAAATGTAACTTCCCATAAAATACATCTAACTATTACAATACAAGTTCTACCGATTTCTATACAGACTTGGAGTTTTTCAAAATATTTCTATTACAAGATTATAACTTATAGAAATACAAATATTAACAATATAAGGTTCAACACTATATCCCAAAGCCCTCGAGACCCTCTGACACCTATATGATCATTCGCTTGCGTACGTAGTACAATAATCGCAGTTCACAACACAACAAGGAAAACAAGGGTAAGCTAATGAAAATAAATTTCGTAACATATTTAGTTCATGCAAAAAAACCAATCAAACTAATCATTTATAAACATTTCTTTAAATGTTGTCATATGAAATTTCATTACCAATTCCATGATTCATATAGACCACACATGTATCTATTTTCAATCACAATCATTGGATTTCATTTCAATCCCACTGACTACACATGAATCCATCATCTTCCGGAAGACTCATTAAGTATGCCCTTACCTGAGACTAACACCTGATCCAAATATTACCAACGAATCCAAGAGAAAGGATTAGGGTAAGTTCAAACATCCAATACCGAGTGTCTATAGCGGGGCCCGGTGTGTATGAACTCTCTCTCAACTTCTCACCACCTGATATCTTAGTCTATATGACTTAAATCATCAGTGAAGCTAGAGGATCTCTGTTAAACATAGGTTTTTCATACTTAATTTCATCAAACCACAACTCATACATTATCCCAAATATATGACATCAATTTCATACAATTTTTATCATTCATATATAATACATATCATTCAACCACATAAAGTTTAAAAATTCATACCATTCAAGAACTTTTCCAACATAAAAACAGTATTTAACTTTCAAACTATCAAAATATAATACTTATACATGTTCACACAATATAAAATCAAACAATTTTATCAAATAACATCCCTGCAAGAGAAATTAAAACTTGGGACCACGTCTCCTCCATATTCAGATCTTCTAGCCTATGGTACTATTGAAAGTTAAAGTTAGCTTCCCTTACCTGAAATTCCACTTATGGAAATTCTACCTCAAATACGGGAACCACTCTAAAATTTAGGAACCTAGAGCAAGTAATCTAAATATTACCAAATTTTAATATAAGTTTAATCAAGTTGAGAGAAACACTTTTCTCAACTGATCTCACTAAGATTGATGAGACTCTGTCTTTTTTTTTTTTTTTTTTTACGACTCTTACATTTATTATATATATATATATATTAGAGTGTGAATATATATATATATATATAATTATTTCAAATAACATGTGTAAATTAATATATAATATAATTCTTAATTATTTCAAAATTTAATAATATTACCTACAGTAAATAAAAATACATTTGTATAAATATCTGTAGTAAATAAAAAATATATTTATATAAATATATGGACAAATTAAAAATAATTTTTTATTAGTTGTCTATAATATTACATTTGTGATAGAAAAAATTTGTCGCAATTTTTTTGTGATGGATTAAAAATCATTACAAAGTGTGATATGCTTGCCTTAAGCAAGTGATTAACAAAAATTTTAAAAAATAAATAAAAATTAAGTTATCACAATTTGTGAACGAATATATTTAAAATTGGTTAAAAAAATTGTAATAATATTTTTTTATCATTGATTGAAATCTTAAAGGATATTAACACTCAGGCATAAAAAAAAATCTATTAGAAATTTTCATCTTTTACTTGTTAGCATTGTTAGCGTATTCTGACAAAACGATACTTAAGTGCTATATATATATATATATATATATATATATATATATATATATATATATATATATATATGTATGTATATATGTATATGCTGAGAAGTTATTATTATGATTTATTTTGATTAATAATGATTAACATTATTTTTATGGCTTTTAAATCATGAACCATTGAATATATTTTCCTCTCTACGAAATTAACATAAACAAAGGTAGCAAATGACACAAAAAAAAAAAAAAACTGTTTTATTTAAACTTTTTTTTATTATATATACTAGCGGGAACACAGACACCTGAGTGTAGGTGTATATGCGCATTTTTCATTTTTACTATTTATATATTTATATAATTTTAATAAATATTAAATTATATGAGAAGACATGTAAATTATCTAAATGCACCACTGATAATAGTTTTATTAAGATTTTACATTATTTTTTTTTATATTTTTATTTTATTGTTTTTGAATATTAAATTTTGATTTAACTTGGGTGTAATGTTGAACTTTGTATAATTAAAATTAAGTTTTAAAAAATTGGAGTAGCAAATAATGTCAAAACATAATGCAAATGGTAATGTTATTCAAGATCTTCCCATTTCAAGTTTAGAATAGTAACTTTCATGTTCATCAAACGTCTTATGCAAGGGTTGTATGTTGGGAAGTTGTAGAATCTATCACCATATCAATTGAATCCACGTCTTCCATGGCAAAAAAGTTAAAAAAAATAAAATAATAAACTAAATACAAATTACCAAACTTCCAACTTATGTAATATCTAATAGATCAAAACATCAGTAGATATAAAAACTTTGCTCGCAAAGCTGGACTTAGGATTCATACAAAAATATAAAAAAAATTAAGAAAGCAATAGAAACAAAAATGTTCAAATCCTATAACAATGAGACGCGTCTCTGCTTCGAATGCTTTGGGAAGTGTGAGAAGGAGCAAGCAATGGTAGTTGTTGTTGTACAATGGTGATTGAAGAGGGACTAAGACGCGTGAGAATAGGAGAAGAACATGGAGCGTGAAGGAATAGGGTTCAAGATGTGTCCAAATTTATGAGCATTTTTTTTCTTTGGATGCAACTGGTGAAAACTACTCCTTACAATTTGAATATAACTGGTGAAAACTACTCCTTCTTAAGAAAGTAGATGTAAACGGTGAAAATTACTGACCGCTCAACTACTCATTCGGAAGAAAGTGGATGTAAACAGTGGAAACTACTGAAAAAAGTGGTAACCACTCAGTAATAATAAAATTGTTCACGTTTGGCCACTACTTACGTTTCCTAATATTTATTTCTCTCTCATAAAATAGACACTCCCGCAATTAATTTTCAAAATAAATTATCTCTTTCAATCCAAAACGGTTGTTCCATTTATTTCAAATATTTTATTAAATTTATTTCTCTCTCATAAAACAGACACTCTCTCATTATGCAATTAATTTTCAAAATAAATCATATTTTTTAATTCATAACCATTCCTCCACCTCTCTTTCAATTCATAACCGTTCCTCCACATCTCTTTCCATTCAAAACCGCCCCACTACGTTTACCAAATACTGTAAAAAAAATAATAAATGACACAATGACCATAATACAATAATAAAATTTAATATTAATATAAGGATAAAATGGGAATAAAATTAAGAGCAGGGAAATAAAAAAAGACACAATGACCATAATAAAATAATAAAATTAAATATTAATATAAGGATAAAATGGGAAAAAAATTAAGAGCAGTTAAGAGGGGAATCCCTTTTATATATAGGTATAGATAATTTATTTTTCTTCTTTTGTCGGGTGAAATTTAGTAATTACGTTTGTTGATTTTGTGGACAAGGTCATGTAAATCTTGGGGTGTAAATCAAAATTAGATTCCGTATTGGTTCATCATGATCCTAAATTGCTGGAAAAAAAAATGACGATCCTAAATTTTAATAGGTTAATAATCAAATTGCTTCCAAACAACATTTATTTTCGTAGGGGATGAAATATTTGTATTTTTAGGCACGAATTATCAGAAGAAGAAGCGTAATTTCTTTTGCTAAGATGAACTTTAAAGAGATAAACTAGCATGAGATATTGTTTTAGTAGAATTGGTTTTGAAGAATGAGTTTGAACGTAATAAGAAATAAAGAAAGAGAGAGAAGAAAATTTATAATCCTTCAAGCTTGCAGTTTGATCTGATATGAAGTGTCTATTGAGCTCCCAAGTCCTGCAAAACACTCGATTCTTCCAATTCCAGTTTGGTTTTAGTTTCCTTAGACTTTGAGGATAATTGTCGTCGCATGTTGTGCTTCTTTTTGAGTTCCAATGCCGGAGAGCACCCTTGTCTGCAACCAAAATAATTCAGCTCTTGTAAAGACTCCATAACCCTTTTGACAGGAAAATTCAGCACTGCACTTGTTCCTCTCATCACAAATGCAGCTTGATCATAAGCCAAAGCAGCTTCTTCTGCATTACCAAACGTTCCAAGCCAAACCCTCGTACCTTTCCTCGTCGCGTCTCTGATCTCCGCTGCAAATCTTCCCCACGGTCTTCTCCTTACCCCAATATACCACACTTCTTACTTTGCACCACTTCCATAGCTTCAATCACTTCACTTGGTTCTTGTGGATCCCTTGAGTCATCAATCATATCAAAGGAAAGACAGTCATGGAAAGGGTCATAACCAATATCTTTGCTTGAAAATGGTTCAAACAAAATATCAGAAGGCTCCATCAATGTGCCCCAATCTGAAAGCTCAAAGAAAGGGGAACCCATATTGGTTGCTTTGAAGAAATCGGATTAGTATATATATAGATATTGCAGTCAGATAATATGGATCATCTATGCTTGTCATCATGTTATGGCTATGATTTATTGCCTCAGTGATTCCACATCTAGAAGCATTCCAACACTGATTTTCTTAATAATTCAAATGTTTTCCGGTCTTTCTCTCTTTATATATATAACGTTATTTTGTTGCTGATTTCATGGAACCTGTTTTTTATCCTGGTACTCAAGTTCGAGGAAGCACCCTTAGAAAGAGTTGAACACGAGAATGTTGAATTACAAATTGAGTAACTTTCGGAAAATGGTCACCTAGCTAGGATCCATTCGGATATATTCTTAACTATGTGTTTAGTTATAAGGGTGTAGATCAACATAATTATATATGGTAAGAAAATATAAAATTAGTTTTTAAATATTAGTGTTCGTCAAATTGTAACTTTATAAGAACACAAAAGATTTTATTTTTTTTTTCAAAAAGTTACAAAATTATTTTTATCTTTTTAATTTCAATAAATATTTATGTTAGTGTTGGATTAGTACGGATGATAACGAGGTAATACGACACAAAATATTATTATTTTTTAAAAGAAATAAAAAATGTAAAATTACTTTTTTAAATTTTGTAATAAATAATTATTTGTGTTATACTGTAGAATTAACGTTAGTTTAGCCAACACTAATAGACTCTACTTAATATCAAATACTACTAGAGTCAGTTTAGTCAACTTTACGTTGATGCTAAATATTTTTAACTTCTTTTAATAAGTAATAAAATTATTTTTGTTAGTGTCACATTAGTGTCGGCTTAGTCAACACTAACTAAAATAAATATTAAAAATAAATAAGATTAGTGTCGATTTAGCAAATACTAATTTTATTTATTTTAGTATTTATATTTATTTAAGTTATAGTCTCAGCTAAATCGACACTAATTTATATGTTATGATCAATGTGTTTTCGTGACAACAAATACAAATCATAAATAATTTTTAATCTGAAGGCCTTACACTTATCTCATACATTCACATTCATAAATCTCCTCACACTCATCTTCTTCATCCACAATCATCTCCTTCACTCACACTTACACTAGTGCAAAAAAGTTGTTCAACAACAACCTTACAACATCGGTTCAAAGTCAAATGTTGTCCATTTAAAATCGACTCATGGTATGACCGTTGTCTATAGTTATGACCAAGCACATAGACTGTGGTTCCTATCAACAATTGTTGTCTATGAGTCTCATATAAACTGCAGTTATTATAAAATCGTAGTCTATTTTTCAAATTTCAATATAAAGAGCGGTTATTAGTAAGAATCATTGTCTAATGACTTTTTATTTTATCCTAATTAGAGTCCACCTTACTTATGCTCTCATCACTTTCGTTTTCGTTCTCTCTCGCGCTCTCGTCTCCCTGCACCTTGCTTGTTTGCAGCTTGCTTCCATTACTCTTTGTAAGTTCTTACTTTATTGCTCCATTGGTTTTACGTTGTGTCTCCATTCCTCCATTACTCATATTTGATGTTTTTAGGTTCTCCACTGTCCAGGGCGTATTCTTGACTGTGTTTTGGTTTCTTTCACCTTGCTCCTTTGCGCTGCCGCTACTCACCACCACCATGTTGGTCAAGTTTTTTTTATAATTGTTAAATATATTCTTTTGGGGTTATTATTTTTATGAGCACATTAATTTATAGATTATTAGAGTAAAAAAATTTAATAAGTAATTTTAGAATTTATAATTAATATTATTTTAGTTAATATTATTTTAGATATATAATTAAGATTATTAAAATTTAATAATTAATATTAGGGTTTATAATCATAGTAATATAATTTTATAAATAATTTTAGGATTTATAATTAATATTATTTATAAATAATAGAAACAATGAATATAATATGTAAAAGGCTTAAGGCTTGAAAGGGTGTGGTTGAATAATGATATTTAATGTACTTTAGGAAATAGAAATTGTCCATGCTTCTCCTTTTTATATGCATTCAATGTTCGTGGTGAATTTTATTGTCAAACAGTCATGGGAAATAGTCTCTGTGGAGTCTAACAAACAAAAGTCTTGTAATATATATGAAGAACCTAGGCACTGCATGTTCGAATGAATAAGAAGTTGTTTCATTTTATAAGTTCTCTTTTTCTATCTAAATTCTCTCCTCTAAACGTAATATTACATGGGAGTAGGGGCATCCAATAAAGCCATAGCATGGTTATTCAATCCGTTGGAATAAGAGAATTTATTTTTTTAGTTAGAATTTGTCATATTGATATCTATCAAGAGGAAGAATATAAAGCCAGATAAATGAAACCAGTCTTTACCTATGTATGATATAGTTAAACTACTATAGCACCAAATTATAAAATTGGTTTCAAGTTTATCTAGATCTTTATTTTTTTTCTTTTCATCTGAATGAAAATCTTTGCTTTTGGATTTTAAATCTTTTTCAGTATTCAGAATCTATCTGCTAACAAGAAAAGTTAGCAATAATAGTAAAGATAAAAGGGGTTGAGATTGTTTAGCAGAAAATATAAAAGAGATTAAAACAACAAATAAAAAGTCGTTGATCTCCAAATTCTTCACCAACGAATTCGTCATAGGTTCTCTAAAGATTGTTCATTTTTTAACCATCAAACAAAGCTAAACCAGATTGAACATGCGTCAATTTGATTCAACTTGAAACTAACTAGTAAAACATGTATCTACTAGTTTAATCAGTACACACTTTGTTCCATGGGAATGCTTATCTCCTCTTTCTTGAATCATGTGCTCAAAAACTTAATTAGAACAATGTGAACTAACTAAAAAGCCAAAGTTTAAGATAAGGAAGACTCTCGATCATGCAAAAAATAAAACTCTTATTGATCAAAATCTCATAACTAAATGGGGAATTACAAAGAAATCAACAAAAAAGGTTTAGCCTTCCATGCGGCAAAACAAAAGAAAACAAACTAAGAAAACCCTACGAAACTTCCTCCTTTATCCTTGAGGCTTGTGTCTTTTTATAGATTTTTCTGGTCCAAGGATCTTAGGAAAATATTATGGTTTAGATTTTGTTAACAGTTTCTCAGTTTTCAACTTTTTAGAATTCTTGGATTTTGTTTCCTTGTATTTTGCAGAAGATTTGCATTCAAACTATTTAATCTAAAAAAACACAAAATTAACACAAAAAATAGTTAAGACCCAAATAAACCTAAGTATATGAATCTTAATTAAAACAATGAATTTATTTATTTATCAGATACCAATAATATATGATTAAAGTTAATAAATGTGAATAAAATTAGGTTCATCACTTACACTTCTCTTATTGATCTTATATCTTTTATTAAATCTCCAATCCTTATTGTTAAACATGTTAGACTTGCTACTATTACCTTTTCGATTTGGATGAGGAAAAATTATTCGAAGTTTCTCCAAGTTAAGTTAACAGGTTTGAGTTTATCTCGTATGATAGTATGCCTTGTAGTCTTTCTTTAAACTTTTTTTCATAATATTTTTAAACTTTCTTTGTATCGTTATAATTAGATTCTTTCCGGGAGTGCTCATATATATATATATATATATATATATATATATATATATATATATATATATATATTATTCTTTTTATCATAAAATTAGTTTAGTCCCATTTGTTATTTCTCTCTCTCTCCTTTTTATACTATATTTGATGTGATAAAACATTATTAATGAAATATGAGATTTCAGTAACTCAAAAATCATATTTCATAATTATTAATAATTATGTCTAACGTGAGTTCTATATAAAAATATTAATCAATTTTATTTAAAGAGATGAATTTTCTTTATTTAATAATAATTTAACGAGATTAAATCTCATTTACGTAAGATTGATTCAATCGATTTCTGTAATATGTTTTCAATGAAGGCCGTGTTAACGTTTCTTGTTCTTTTTCTGACAGTATATTTCGAAAACATAAAAATTAACCTATTTACTTTTTTTTCAAGGAATTGGCATGTGTACTAAACTTTATAAAACAAAAATTAATCTATTTTCTCAGTTTAAAATTTATTATAGTTAGTGTATTAGTTTATATAAGTTTGGTCCAAATGCAAACAAACACCCTCGTTGTAAACATGGTTACGATGAAATCGTCTTTTTATTTTAATCCTAAATTTTTGACTAATAATAAGCCGTCGAATTTGATCAAAACTTTAAAGAAATAATGAAAATTATATGACGAAACATGATCCAGGAGTCTTATAGCTAATATGCTAGATTTTGCAACATACAAATCGTTATAAATATTGAATTATTTTTTGAATTATAATTCTCAAGTCCTAGAAGGGATCTTACATAATTCAAATATATTGTTGAAAATGTAGTATACAAGTGAAAAATATATTCACTAAAATTTAGATTTGAATTAAATCCAAATTTTAAATTCTAAAATGAAACTAAAATTTATTTGAAAAGTTAAATATTCACTACAAGAAAATCATTATTCACTATATTAACTAAATTAGATACTATTTTTAGAGACAAAATATATTGGTATATAAAATAGTTTTTATTATTAATAAAAATTTATAAAATAGTTTTTAAATTTGTATCTAAATTAGCTAGTGAAATTTTAGCTACTAATATTTTATATTTTAAATTAGTCTTTAAAAGACTAATAAATACTAATTTAGAATATAAATAATTAATAGATAAAATCTTAGTAGTCGATGGTTAGATACCAATTTAGGAACTATTTTATAACTTTTCATTAATAATAGAAACTACTTTAGATACAATAATTTTTTAGTTTATAAAATTTTTTAGTTTATAAAATAATTTTTATTTTAATCAATATAATAATATTTCACAATTTTCTTGTAGTAGTGATTACTATTTCAAAAGAATGTTAGAGATTTTATATCAATAATTAATTTAAATAAAATAAAATTCAGAAAATGAAGGATACTATTTATTTTATAAATGTATTAAATCCAAATACTAAGAATATAAAAAACTAAAAGATAATTTTGTTCTCAAGAATTAGTAATCAAGACTTGTTGTACTTAATTTTGTTATATTTTTTTTTCAAATATTTCATAAAATTTTAAAAAATTCACTTGGCATATTTTTTTGTGAATTTTTATAAAATATTTATAAATACCACACAAAATATGAAAACTTATAATATAATAAAATACAACAAAAGTTATTTCAATTACATATTTTAATAATATATTCTTTTTATCCATGTTATTAATATGGATTATATATCCATTTTAGAATAAACAAATAAGATTATAGGAATCTATATATATTAAGAAAATTATTTAATAGTAACTAACTTAGATAAAAAAAAATATTTAGTTAATATAATTACTAAGATAGATACTATTTTTTTAAATTAAAAATTATTAATATTTAAAATAATTTTATTATTAATAAAAAAATTATAAAATAATTTTTAAATTGATATTAAACGGTATTATTACCAAAGTTTTTAATTTAAAAACTAATTTAGGATTTAAAGTAGTTAGTAATTAAAAATTTTATAGGTAATGTTTGGATACTAATTTAAAAAATATTTTATATTTTTTATTAATAATAAAAAATATTTTAAATATTAATAATTTTTAAGTTTACAAAATTATATGTAGTTCTATCTAATTTATGATTAATTATTTTTTTGTTAAATTAATTACTATTAAATGATTATTTTATAGTGATATAATATATATATATATATATATATATATATATATATATATATATAAAAGATAATAAATTTTTTAAGTATATTTTTTTTATCATTTATATAACATTAATTATTACCTTTTTAATTATGATAATCAACCTAATTTTACATACTTTACTTTCACTCTTCGAGATTAAAAAAAATAACACGCACACACACGTTGCTTTTCCATATCATATTATATTATATTATATTATATTATATATATATATATATATATATATATGTATGCATACATCTATACATTAATAGTAAGTTCGTCTTACTTGACACCTCTTTTCTATAATTAGAATCTAGCATTCATGCTTGAGTAATATTCACAACTATAATATCCTCTAAGTTAAAGAGAATTAAGAAAGAAGAGTTTTGTGAGATATAATTTTTTGAACGAAATAAGAATTTAACATCTAACTTTTATTTCTAGATTTTCAAATTTTTATTCATTTAAAATCTATCTTAAAATAAAAGTCAGATTTAACAACAACAAATTTATCATATATATTTATTATACAACTAATTTAAATTTTAAATATTTTCTTTAATTGGTTTATTGTTAACTAATTTATGTATAATACTTTATTATCAAAATGAAGTTTTCAAATGGTTATTTATGAAAAAGTGGGTAAGTAAAAGACAATTTTCCAATAAATTAGTTGTAACGTTTTTTTTTATAAATCTCTTTTTATTATTTTGCATTCAACTAAATATTTTTGTTCAACTCATACATAGTACCCATCTTTTCTTGGAGTGCAGATTTATTTAGTTATTGGGAACCATTGTTGTGTATGGAAGGGTGTGCAGAGTGTGTTTCATAATGTCCCATTGCTAAATTTTTTCCAATTTAGGATGAGCAACGTGCCGGCTTCGGTGAATGAAGGTTTGGGAAAGGATTTAGATTGTAGTAGTCAACGAGGTTTGGAAGCACAGAAACAGGGTAATTTTTAATGGAGGAGTAGAAGACGTACTAGAAGCTTTTGTTTTAGTCCAATTAAAGATTTGGTCTTGGGTTATATCCAAGTCACACTCAACGCATTTCTCCTTTTCTGATTGGTGTATAGACCCGATAGTTTGTATGGGGATGATCTCATAATGTATTCATTTAAGATGTATGATTGTTTGTCTCATGTGACTTTCTCTGGGTTAAGCTATAAGTGTTCTGTTAGAGACATACATGAGAGTATGTATTGTGAGAGGTTAAGGTTGTAATTATGTATAAGGGTGATTCATATTTATTCATTTTTAATTGCTGATAAAAAAAATAATTGTAATTATAAAATAAGCAAATAAATTTATTAATTATTAAATTCAGCCATTTAAATTTATATATATATATATATTATTGATAGATTAAAAAAAACAAGTAAAGAGTGGGAGGAGAGTATGAAGATATTTTTGGAAGTATAAACGTTAACCTTGCAATACTTATTAATTACTTTAAGACAAATTTAAAATGAAAATTTTCTTATCAGAAAAAAAATATGTATTAAATTTGGAAACAGTATGAATGTTATAATTCATGTATAAAACCACAAACAAAAGAAAAAAAAAAGTAATAAACAAGAGGAATATAGTGAAGTTACTCCTAGATGGAGAATGATAAAAAAAAACTCTCAAACCAGAAAACATAGTATGCCACGATTCCAAAAAGCACACTCTGATTATTCCTCTCATCCCTACCAAAACAGATGTTGCTAGTAATTTATAATCAAGGTTACAATGATCACACATTCACACTCTAGCAACATTAGCAGTTAAACAAAGAGTAATGTCTCGTCTCGTTTATGTTACAACAATCACACGTAAAGAAATTGCGGTCATCATGCAGCAGCTCATCCCGATCTCATCATGCCCTCACTGCATAGATTTTGATTCTGCCGTAGGACTGCATAAGTTGTATTCGTTCACATCTAATTATGTCACTTAGTCTTATGAAGGTCAATTATTCAATAGCTGAAATCTGCACACATAAAGATCAAAATTCATGCCTCAGGTTCTCTCAGTTGGAGTAGAGTAAGCAGATGTTGCAGCTGGTTTGAGGTTTTTATTTTTGGTTGCTCGGCTGTTTTTCATGTGTAAGATGTAGCATGAATACAAAAGATAAATCATATATGCGTAAAGTGAATAAGCAGATTGGGGGGGAGCTGTCTGGAATGTGGCATAGCAATATGTGAAGTTGGTATTAGGCAAAACAAATCTCTGTAAGCAATGTTACCAAAGCATCAATGTCCATTCTCATGAATTCTGGTTTTCTGCATAATTTAAATGTATAATTTATATGTATAATTGTGCAGCTAGTTTAGATTTCAAAATGATATGGTATTTGTTTGTTGGTGAATATTGTTTTGTCTATGTCTATGGAGTTGTAAGAAAGAAGGTTGGGTAGTAGTCTTTTATATAAAGGTTAAGTATTTATATAAAAAAATATTTATATAAAGGTTAATTTATTAATTATTTGTTGATAAAAAAATATAAAAAATAAAAATTTAAGAGATACTTCATCATTATTAAAAAAATTACCTCTAATTTTCCAACCCACCTTGTTTTAACTACATAAAAAGTTATATAACTTGTACCTATATAACTCCGAAAATATATTTGTATCCCATCTAATTACACATCTCACTTAAACAACATAATTCCTCTAACTTTTCAATTAAATATCAATAACCTCATAATCAACGGATAAAACACATGGTCATGTTATGGATGATAAAAGATTCGAAGAGTCAATATTTGGTAGCCACAAAAAATAATACCATCTGTTGATTCTTCAAGGGAAAACGACAGACCAACTGCTTCCCAATG
Source organism: Phaseolus vulgaris (assembly GCF_051622355.1). Taxonomy (NCBI): domain Eukaryota; kingdom Viridiplantae; phylum Streptophyta; class Magnoliopsida; order Fabales; family Fabaceae; genus Phaseolus; species Phaseolus vulgaris. The sequence continues at coordinate 45,138,357 of NC_143498.1, read as the reverse complement.
CTAACCAGCCAAATAACTTCTATATCCCAAAACAACCTCAGATTTTACTTCCATAAGCATTATTTGATGTACTTCAAACACTCTGGATCAACATAAGTACTATTCTAAAAAAACAATAATTAAAACAGGTAGAGTATATTTCATGGAAGTCCATGCTTTTTGAGTTGTGTCATATATAAAACTTCCTCGGCATCTATTCTAACATTCTTGAAACTCTACTGCTCCTATATATCCCATATACTTCATACCAATAGCAATCCATAGTGTTTTCCTACACGTTATTTTTTTTTTTACTTAATTGAGGAAAGTTAAACTACAATAAATGACTCGTTGGAGTATGTAACATTAATATTTGCTCAAAATATTCGTCCATCTTCCATGCACATTGTTACCCTTTTGCTTTTGGTGTCAAAGTTATATTGTGATCTAAGCTAACATAATCAACCCCTCCAAATTCAGTCACTGATGTCTAAGAGCATGGTCATTTCTTTCCAAGGTTACCTGCATTTCATAGCAGCAACAGAGCGCAACAACAAGGCACAACAAATATATAGCACAGAGCAGAGATCACAAGATAATAAGATAAGATGGCCAGTTATGATAGAACACAAGATAATAAGATAAGATGACTAGTTATGATAGAACACTAAGCACTAAATTCATTAAGTTCTAACTAGCTAGGATTTTAATGCATGGCAAAGACACCCGTTGCATTAAAGATCTGCTTAGAATCCACTATTGCACCCCTAAATGGAATGCTATTCCATACAATTAATGTTATTCGTGTGTGTGTCCAAATTAAAAAGTAGTACTGTTTTTTCAAAAGATATTTTATAATTTTTATATTATTTTAAATTACATTTATTTTCTTTATTTATCTCTATTAACATTATAAGTGTTTGTATTTATTAATGACTAGTAAAAAAATGAAAGTGAATTATGAAGAAAGTTAATTTAATATATCAGTAATATTTAAAGAAAAATCAACGGGAATATTTGTTCAAAATTTTCTGTTAATATACAAAGTGGGAAGAAGAAAATAAATGAATTAATTTAAGAGACCACTTAAAGAATAAACAAGCTATGAATGAATGAATGAGTTTAAATGAACAAGGTTTTGTTGTTTCAAACATCTCCCGAAGCATCCAGAAATTCACCAAGAACCTGGGGAAGTGAAGGTCAAAAGTTGCTCTAGGTATTCAGGACCCAAATCTTCCAACACCAACACAGTTTCAGTAGTAGAATCAAATTTCCCTTTGCTGCAACCCCTTTTAACCCTTTTACCACCATTTCTGCTAGCCCTAGATTTTGTTCTCATCACGTGCATCCTTTTGAGTTCCAACAAGGGTGAGACACTATTTCTCAGTGCCTTGAAACCCATGTCTTTGAGGGACTCCATCACCACTTGTGCGGAAAAGTTAAGGGTAGCAAGAACACCCCTTGTCAAGAAAGCTGCTTGGTCATAAGCTAAAGCAGCTTCTTCAGCAGTGTCAAATGTTCCGATCCATACTCGAACACCATTTCTTGTAGGGTCTCGTATTTCTGCTGCACATTTTCCCCATGGCCTTCTTCTTACTCCTCTATAGGGTCTCTTCTCTTTCTTTGTTGGGGCTACAGATAGAGGCTGTGGATTTGAACCATCGTATGTAGTATCAGAGGTGTTGGAGTCCAATAAGGACGATGCATTTGTTGCATTATTCAAGGGCAGGTTGTTGAACGAAAACAACTCTTCCCATGAGTTGAGATGCGATTCTAGACTTTGGTATGAAAATGAAGAATAAAAATTCATTTCTGAAGATGAGAAATAAGTGTGTACCTTCTTTGTTAGTATTTGTTTTTCGTACATGAAAAAATTGAGAGGCTTGAACTTATATATCCGGTGAAAAGAGAAGAGATTTATGAGGTGCATTAACAAATGGGTTATAAAAGAATGGTGTTCAAATTGGGAGTGAATTAATTAAGAAAGGTTGAGTTAAGAATAGTGACCAAGGAGGATGGCCTAGGATTTTTAATGATAAAAAACATGGTGTAATTGAAATAAACAAATGATTGGACTTAGTCCTAGGTTTTGAGTACTACTACTACTTTGCGCACGTGAGTCAAATAATGCAATTTCAAAGGATTGAAGCAATGGTTCAGTGGCAGGGAAAGGTTGGCCGAATGGGTGAACGGCGCCGCCTCATCACGTAGAATTTTCTGTCTGGTATAAAATGACTGCGATGAGAATTTGTTGCATGAATTGGGTAGGGTTATTTCAAGATCTTTTTTGTTTGCACATTCAACCACAATACAAAATTTGTAGTTAAAAGAAACTATATATTATTATTAATTGAAAAATACGATGCCTTCCATATTAATTGAAATTTTATTTGAATAATTTCAAGAGTTTTTAAACCAACGAAAGAAAAAAAACAAATATATATATAGTACTAGAAATACCCAAATATGAATTCAAAGTGGTCCTGCTAATTTCCCTGTATGATTTGCATTATAACAAGCGGGTATGTAATATATATCACTTTAGTCATTGGAAAACCATAGCAGCAGAGACAACGTTGTCATTTCAAAATACTCTCTATATACCTCTTCAGTTTTTTCTTTGGACAATCATGTCTTATTCCTCAATTGCAGGCCTAAATTTTACTGCATTGAATACCTTTCAGTACAGAACCTAACAATTAGCCATGTAGAAAATACACATCTTATATCATAGCTCTCATAGCAGGATCCATAGCAGACTGCATAACTCAAATCAAAATATAACACATTCATCTCTTATGCTTTCCACATACACCATCTCAATTTCTTTTCCTGATCAATGCCTGTTTCCAACTTGCAAGCATACTCAGCTCCCCTAATAAGTACCTAAACTCCAGCCAAAAGGAAAACCAGAGTAGATTACATTAGACAACCAGTGTAAAATATACCAGTCAAAATAATAGCAGAACACACTATATTGCTCAAAACTTGAACCTATATTGTTCACACCAGCATTATCACACTAGAAGACAACATTTCCTTTTCATATCCATAAATCCCAATAGTTTTCCTTTTTAGGCAATTCCGTCTTTTTCTTATCAGTGCCTTTTTTTTATCAAAAGAAAGAATTAATTAAATAAGAATATTTAAGAGATACTGAGTAGATATTTTACAATAGATCTCCTTAAAACTTCGACTGCAGAGCATCAAAGAGTTTAGGCCAAAACTCTGGACCAAACAAACACAAAAAAACATAGGCACTGACTTTCAGAAAATAAAATGCTACATTGATTACACCAACAATACTCCTTTTCAACCAACTAAAATCCGAGAATCTGCACTCCAAACCCATCTATTAATAAAATTCAGTACTGTTATAAAACCTTTGCAAACCTACAAGATCTTAATTATGAAAATCAACACACACAACTTCCCATACGTCAATTTTAGACTGCTTCTCTTTTTCAACACCTTTCTACTTCCTCCTTTCCCTTTAGATTCTAGTTCCTTACGTCCAACAGTGTGTTGAGGATTCTGCAGCCACAGCTGATACCATCTGCGACTGTGTGGCTGCATTGGTGCAGTCCAAAACTGCAGAGGCAGTAAATATGCTCTGCATTATTTGTATTTATCTGCAGCACACTCCGAGTCTAAGCTTTGCATGAATCCTTCGAAAAATGCTCCGGTGTTCACATCCAAAACCTGACCCCAATCAGCAGCAGCAGCAGAGAACTGTGTACCTGGCATAACCTGCACACATCTACCTTCCTCACTCCTTACCAAGCTCAAGAGACATTGAGATTCTCTGCAGTTTCCACATGCCACAGAGAACACCTTCTGCAGAAAACCTTCCAGTGGCTAAACTTCAGAACACCACCTGCAGCTCATAGGTGAAGAAAAATCCCCCAGTGCCTATTTACCAATTGCAAGCATAATCCTGTGTTTGTACACCACGACGCTTGGAAGGATTTTGTCTTTATGCTCAGCCATCACCAAATCACCGAGCTTATCTCGTGTATGACATATTCATAATAAAAAAAATCATTCCTAAAAATAACTCCATTCCTTTTTCTCCGTATAAACCATAATAGTGCACCTCATATCATGTACCATCTTTCTTTTTTCTCCTTATTCTAATAGTTGAAACTATGCTGCCATAATATCCATGTTTACCAAGATATCCATATCTCATAAACCTTGTTCTCAATTTTGTATAATATGGGAGTTCAAGTAGAAATTACTTTTGTGTGTAATGTGTGGAGTAGTCGGAGACACACTACCTTTTCTTTAGTTGCACGGTTGCAAACCTAGTTTGCATTCTATGCCAAAAAAAATGGGTGGGTCTCACTATTATCTTATATATTCTAATCATGTAGCATTTAAATTAATTTATCATACAAACAAAATTTTAAAGGAATTCCACTGGTTGCTGGTTGCTGGTTTTCTCAATCAAACTGATTCAGTGGTGGGGCATTCTCGCAAGTGCTAGGCTATGCATCCTTGCTTTTGCGGACTCAGACTTGGTTCTCAACGTTATATCTGAAGAGCTAGTGCTCATATATAACTGCTGCAGCGTGGGGTCACCATCTCAGACGCTTTCTCAGCAGAGGAAACCCAAAGCTGGAACACTCACTTTTCATGAAGAGCCAATTGTGTTTGCTGTTCAGGGTGCACAATTCGGCTATCAATTTTTTATGCAGGATTTGGAGATGAAGCAAAGGTGCTTTGGGGTCAACAATTCCTCTCACAGAGGCATGCTTTGGAAGGGAGTTAATGGTTATGGCGTTGACACCAAGATAACCCAACTTCCAGGACCTATTTTGGTCTTGGTTCTGATGGGTTTTGAGTCAACGTTGTATAGTCTTATGCTTATCTTTGTTAGGCAATGCTGGAAAAGCCTAAAGCAATGTAGGGGAATTATCCAATTACTATGAAGCCCAATCTGGATCAAAAGTCTAAAAATATAAGGAAGGTGAATGCTTCGTAATGATGGTGGCAGAGGAATCTGGGTGGCAAAGGCAACATGTTCTGCGGCTGATTATAGTTAGTATCCTTGTTTAGCTGTGTTTTTTTGGTTCTGGTTCTGCTGGGTTGTGAGACAACATTTTGCAGTCTTATACTCATATTTTGTTAGGCAAAGCTGGAAAAGTTTAAAGCAGTGTAGAGGAAACTGACTTTGGTAAGGTAAGGATCTTGTATGGGTCTTGCTAAGGGTTTAGAATATTTATTTTATTTATTTAATTCATTACTGATAAAAAAAAAATACAAACAAAGTTATATTTAAAGGAGTTGTATGTGATGGGATAAGATTTTTGCATATACCAAACAAATTTTGTTTACGTATGATTATTATTAATATAAATATTATTCATATTATTAATATTATAAATATTATTAATATTATTATAAATATTATTAATATTATTATAAATATTATTAATATTATAAATATTATTATGAATATTATTAATACTAGCGGGAACACTCACGTGCCTGTGTATCCGCATTTTTTATTTCTTTAGTATTTTTTTATTTTTCAAAAACAATTTTTCTTAATAACATTAAAATGAGAAGTTAAAGAGTAGTGGAGAGAGAAAGTGGGAAGTATGATATGTGGGTTATGTGTAGTGGAGAATCATAAAATTTGTTTCTTAAATTAATTTTAATAAAAAAAAATATCAGTTTAAATCAGAAAAGTAACTAATCAATCTCGCCAGTCTCTTCATTCTCTCCACTCTCCAGTTAAATAATAACAAATAAAATAAATTTTAAAATTAAAAAATTATTTTATTAATTTTTGAAATATAAAATGTCCAAATAACCAAAATAAATTAATACAATAAATTATTAAGTAAGGATAAAATGGAAAAAAAAATTTAGAGCAGTTAAGAGGGGAATAAGAAAGGACACAATGATCATAATACAATAATAAAATTAAATATTAATATAAGGATAAAATAGAAAAAAAATTAAGAGCAGTTAAGAGGGGAATCCCCTTTATATATAGATATAGATTATTAATATTATTATTAATATTATTAGTATTATTATTAATATTATTATTATTATTAATATTATTATTATTATTATTATTAATAATATTATTATTATTATTATTAATATTATTATTATTATTATTATTATTATTAATATTATTAGTATTATTATTAATATTATTAATATTATATTCATATTATTAATATTATATTCATATTATTCATATTATATTCATATTATTAATATTAATATGAATAATATTAATATTAATATTAATATTAATATTGTTAATAATAATAAGTATAATAAAAATCATAATCATACTTAACCATTTGCTTGGTGTAGTGGTTAAATCTTCTTTGAGTTATCTGAAGGAACCTGGCTTCGAATTTCATAGATAAATTGGGAGGTAATCTTTCATATATTATTTTAATTTTTTTTATCTTTTCTTATTATTTACTATTATCATTTATGATTATTTTTTTATGAATAGTTAATATTATTCATATTATTAAGATTATTTATATTGTTAGTATTATTAATATTGTTAAAATAATTAATATAATATAAATAAAAATATTAATATTATTAATAATCTTAATAAAAATATTTAATTTACCTACGTATATAGATTTGTGGGTAAAATTTGTAAGTAATGTAAAATTTATCTACGGATAGAGATCCGTAAATAATAATTTGCAGAGAAGTATGAATAATAATTGTATATAATATTAAATTTACTTATAAATTTAAATCTAAAAGTAACATTATGTAAATAATATTTATAAATAATAACTTAAGATAATGTTAAATTTATTTATAAATTCGTAAATAATAATTCATCAAAAAAAGAACTATTTTTCTTTAGAAACCAAAACAAATTCAGGATGAAACTATTGTGATGAGTATGTCTGTCGCATTGCCATAAGATGTCTTCTTTTAAATCCATTTATATGATAACATAACGCATAAACTTTTCATATTTATTTTGTTTGAAGCATCCATCCTTAACCTATTTGTCTTCCTTCCTCTCATACCATCATTCTGCGTTCTGTTCCTCCCTCTTGTCCTAAAACAATCTAAAGGCCAAACACAAAGGTTATCACGTAAAATATGAGTTTCCTTTTATTTTATTAAAGCCTAGTGTATTGACGCTTTAACCATTATGAACAAATAACAAATAAATAATGAAGGCAAGCAAATGAAAACCCTATTTTATTCAACCATACTATAAAAAGTAAGTAACACTTAAATAATACACACACCATTAAATAATAGAATCTAGGATCTAGATGGTTGCCACCGTGGTTTTTTTTATATTATCCATAATTTTTATTTAAAATGTTACAGATTATACCAACACCTCTAAGCACAAAATAAACTAAATTAGATTTAAAATCTATACGCAGTGTAGCCCTATGCCTTTTAATGTAATCCCACCAGCTATTTTATTTTAAGTTTTGTGATAGTTAAGCGAATCTAGGGCATTTTACACTTTTGACATACTCTATTGTGGCCATAGCTTTGAATGATGTAATAATATCAAATGATATAAAAGCTTCATTTATATAAATTTATAATTTGTAAACTTTTTTTTACCGAATTATAAAATTACACAAGCAATAGAAATAGTATGCACTGTCTAAAATATAGTTTCTAGCAATCCATATAAAAAAATTACTCCATTATTTACAATTTTGTCATCGTATTTTTTATCACGTGGGTTGTTTGAGTACCATTGTAAAACAAATTATTTACACAAGTGTATTACCACTCCCCTTAGAAAATTTTATTAGATAGTGTTAAACTGTCACGTGTTTATGTTTATTCAATTTTTTCATATGTTTGAACTTTTTTAAATATTTAACATTTTTAATTTGTGAAAGTAATACTTAATTTTATGTTATGTAAAATGTTTAATGATTTGATAAATCACCTAATCATTTATTTCTGTCTAAATCTTTGAGCATGATTCGTGACTAGGTGGATGGTTGGGGATTGGGGAGGCCAACACTCTCTTTCAATAGAAGAAAAGAAAAGAAAAAGCAAAAAGCAAAAAGTAAAATGAAAGTAAAATAAAATAAAAAATATTTAAATAAGGTGTAGGATAAATAGGTCCAGAGGTTAGGTTATTAATGTTTTGTTGGTTTCAGGATTTGAGGCAATACAAAAAACTGTGATAAAAAAAAGTGAAAAATGAAATTGTTTGAATTAATATAAAAAAATGAAAAATAAAGAAAAATGAAAGAAAAGTTTTTGCCTGATGTAACAAATGTAATTGATAAAATTTAATATTAAAATTTTGTTATTGTGGTAAAAGATAATTTAAAATGAATCTGTATATAAAACTTATTAAAATATTATTCATTATAGTTCAATTTGTCACATTTGAAAAACAATATAAATTATATAATATTGTGGATACATATAAAATATATAAAATTGTTGAAAATAAATTTTGATAAAATTAAATAAAATTTGAATAGAAATAATTGTAAAAGATGTAAGTACAATTGTAGATTTCATAAAATTTAATAAAATAAATCAGAATTAATGTAAAAAATTAGCATCTAATTAATATTAATATAGAATCATACAATACAATATGATGAAAAAATACTTAAATAAAAATAACTTTGGCGGAAATTAAAAAAAAATATAAGAATCATGTCATGAAAGTAATCATTTGAGAGAGTTCTATAACTCATAAAATCTTCATTGCAAATGGTCAATTCTTTGATGTACTCTCTCAAATCTTTGGTTTATAATTATGTTCAAGCTATTTAATCCTTGTTGCAACTCCTGAATACTATCCTAAATTTGGGAAGGCATATGACCATCATGGTTGACTAGGGGATCTGGTGGGAAATGTTCTAAATGGTCATCAGGTATTGTTTGGTCTTCGTTGTCAGGATTTTCTTCATCATCCTGATTGACCCGACCATGTTTCCAAGCACCGTTGACATTAACATCATTCAATTTTCTTAACAATATTTTTACCAAAATAGTGTGTCCAACCTAATTGGACAGATGCATCGATAGATAGATCGACGTCATAATGAGTCATGATGTGTGTAATAAAAAAGATGTGTGAAAGATGCATGTTGTTGTCCTAACATTTGATTATGTGTTGCATGAAGTGATGTGATCAATTAATAAAATATTATATCATGAACCATAACTTAAAAATGTCTTCTTGCATTAATTGTGCAAAAATTGTTGGACCATGGACTTCAAATTTGTACAAAAAACATAATGCAGAAATCTATCATTATTGTTCAAACTACATGTATTTCTAACATTTCTACCTTGCATTGTGGCTCAGCATGGAAGTCAATGTTATATCATGATCGTATTTGAGCTCATCAGGGATATTGAAAAAGGAAAGCTTTTGACCTTGATACTTCATATTAGTCATAGTCAACCAATGTATAAGTTTTATTTTAATCTTATTAACCTCCATATAGAGGTTACCAAGTTTTGTGACTGTGGGATTTAAATAAAATACTCTGATCAAATCTTCATAGCACGAAGTTGTTATGTACAAAAAGTGTTTTAGACCTTGAAGTTGTAAACAATAGTGAAAGTATAGACCAGACTCAACAAAGTATACAAAATTCATTATCTTGCTGCCAGAACAATATGGTAGTAAAAATCCTTCATATATAAATCATTTGATCATGCTTGTTGAAGAAACATGTGTGACTTAAAATGTCCTCAATTATTGGAGCTTAGGACTAGGAACTCCATTCGCATTGGCTTAGACTTTTCCTTTCCTTTGGTTGACACTTCTTTGTCTTTTAGATGATGAAGACAAAGCCATCCATGCACAACTTAAGACATTTAAAAACATTAGTCAGTGCATTATTCTTGTTTCCAATTATAACATTTTAAATAAGGTAGTAACAAAATTTAAAAATTACTTAATAATATAAAATAAATTAGTACACATTAATGTTAAATGGTGTTCTAAGATTACATAACCATAAACTAAAGAAAAACAAAACAGTTTAAAAGCATCCTACAAACGTGGATTTCAACCACTGATAATCATAAGATTAACCACTGATAATCATAAGATTAAGTAACTTGTTCAAACGACGATGTGGAGGCATATACCCAAAAGACGCTTTGTAGTGGATGGGTTGATACACAAGAAGTTGTAACATTGTTCCATAATTTTCCCGTCCTTATGTTCATGGTAACTAAAATCTCCCAAACGTCACTTCCAAAGTACTAAAATGCTAAGGTCTGACGCATGAGACTGACCTATTCAGTAACAAGTTCATTTCATCTTTCAATTGCTAGCACTTGTCATCCAGGTGTCATACCTTGTCGTTTAGCAATGGAAGACAATTTTTTTTGTCCAGGCATTTCCTATCCCAATTGCATTCATAAATACGTCTAACTTGATTGTAAGCGTATCAAACTGCATATCCATGACATCAATCGTGGGAACACGATGTACTTGAGAACTTACTTGTTGGTACAACCACGACACTATCAAGAGAATTACAAAAACATAACTACACCTTCCTTGATGGTTGCACCTACAAAACGTCATTCCATTAATCGATTATCATTTAAGGGAAAACTAGATCATGCACACGAAACAACCTACAACTAGAACGAAAACATCGTGACTAGAAGGAAAATACCATGTAAAAAACTGATAGCATAATTGGTTATCCCCTCCTATAATCGATTATGTTGCCCTTTGATTTGTGGATTTGTTTTATAAAAACACATCAAACTTCATGTATGAACCAGGGAACCATGAACCTCACCTTACGTGTTGATTTTGACACCAAGATCCAACAACAACTTGTCTTCGCATACCAACACCAACACACCTTCAATTCTTCAAAGCCACAAACATCAACCAAGTAGCACACGCAGATGACATTGGAACAAAGCACCTCACACCAACCACAACACCATGAAACCATGATTTGAAGGTTCAAACTATGAACTTAGCACACTAATCAACATGGGTTTTTAATTTCATTGTAAAAGCCTCACTTACTCATGGTCAACACAACAAGTATAGTCTGCATGAATCATTCACGAATCTCTGTCATGAAGAGTGAAAAAGCATGAAAAAAATGATAAATCCATAATCTATCTATTATCCAACTAACCTTCTCTTTAAATTTGCTCACACATGCTAGGAACCCCAAATTTAAATTATGTGCAAATCTTATGTGTAATCGGTGGTCGCCGATGTTGGTTATTTTTTTGGGTAGGGTTTTCTCACTTTAAGGTTGTTCTGCTCCAACCATAAAGGAGAGTTTCGCTTGTGGATGATATAGGAAGTCCACTTCTGGTTAATGTATATGGGTTGGGATACCCCTGAAGTATCCCCTTTAATTTTATTTATTCATTGCTGATAAAAAAAAAATGTGCAAATCTTATGAAAACAAATGTGAATAACCCAAATTTAAATTATGTGCAAATAGTATGAAACAAATGTAAATAGTGCTCCCTAGAAAACCCTAAACCTTAAACAAACCCACCCAAAAGTGTTTATTTTTTATGAGAATATTAGTCACTTTCCCTACTTTAGTGGTTTTTTATTCTAGTAGGAGTATCCCACCAGTCTTGTTTTGTAATGGAAATGAATACAACAGTATGAAAGCAACTCATTGGGCCTCAAGTTCCATTATGGTTAATAATATTTGAATAAGTTTCGAATTTAATTTTTGTAAATAAACAAATAAAATATTATTAGAGAGAAAAATGTTACTAAAAACCCTTAACTAGTTTTCTCATTTATTATTAATTATTGATCAAACTGATAAATAATTCAAACCGATGTGACAAGCATAGAAAGAAAGTTTCAAATCCCTTCCAACACAACCAAGCTCTATTTTATCCCCTTCACATGAACGTTAACGTGAGGTGAAATAACTCAAACTTTATAGTCCCCACCTAAGCACTTCGCGTCATTCGTGTATTTAATTGAACAGGAGCAGTGCAGACATACCAATCTAGGATTAAAATGTTGAAACATATGTTCCTAGTTGCCCAAGTTTTGATTGATGGTTTTGTCATCACAATCAAGGAGTTCCTCTAACAATTTATCATCCAGACACTCCAATACCACAACTTGTTTACCAAGTTCAGTTTTAGATGATGAGCACTTGTTGCTAAGAGTAGCCACATTGCAAGGTTGGTGTTCATGTGGGAAGTTGAGAATGGCCATAGTACCTCTCATTTCAAAGGCAGCACGATCATAAGCTCTTGCTGCTTCCTCAGCTGTGTTAAAGGTCCCAAGCCACACGCGAGCTCCATGTCTTGCTGAATCTCTAATCTCTGATGCAAACTTTCCCCATGGCCTCCTCCTTACTCCTCTATACTTAATTTTCTTTGCTTCCCCTTCACTCATCACCTTTTCCTTTAAGTCCTCCATTTTGTCACTTGTGCATGAATCTTTAACTTGCATTGGCCTTATATTGAGCAAACAATGCATGTAATCTTGACTGTGGAAATTTACCATAGATTGATTACATTCAATGGATGAGAAAAAAAATGAAAAATTATCAACGTTTAAGATACCCCATGATAGAGATTGGTTTTAGTGTTCAACGTATGTGGATCACATACACTGCTAAAGTCTCTCACCTATGCAAATTTTTGTTTGGATTATTCATAAAGAAAGTCACCCTTTTGGTTTCCTTGTTCTAATACGACAGAAGGTGAGGTAAGAAGGACCATGCATTTGCAAGTTTATGATAATGCTAATCGAATCTTTATTAGCAATACATAATAGAAATCTGGATATAGAAAAATAACCATTTGCACTCCCATATCCACTTGTTTCACTAAACAAATGATCCCTCTGGTCCCAAGATCAAAGTGGAAATTCTCACAGAAGATTATTATGTATTAATTTAAGGGGTGGGATTGAGACGTGAAAATATTAGATTAATTTCATCACGTGGTTAAAAGTGTTCTAATTGAAGAGAAACATTGAACTTCAATACAATATCAAACAGCCATCATCTTACATCATGGTTTTAGGTTGAATTGGAACTGAACCTTCTCGATTTGCATTATTTGATGTGGATGTCAACTCAAACCTTTTTTTTCTGAAGACATAATACATTAACAAGTCAAACTAAAAAAATAATATATGAAAACGTAGAAGTATGAATCTCTTGTCCCTTGTGGTGCATAATACATTTGTACTATGATACTATCACTGACATCTTTTTTTGCAGAAAAACAGATGAAACCAACGTAATTATTTTGCTTAATCACTGGAGTCAATCTTGTGGATATTGTTAATTACTTGCTGATTCTGCAATTGTAGCAGACATTTTATGCCTGCATAATCATGCAACTGGGTTCGTGTGAAAGAAGAATATCATTTTACTATATCTCATATTTGTCCTAATGATAGATTTACAAAATGGACTGCAGTTGTGCAAGGATTGCTAATGATTTTCCAAAAATATGTAACAATCAAAAACCAAACCTATAACAGAGGAGGGAGAAAATCGTCCTCCAATCACTGCTACATGGAACCAGTCCTTGTCAAGATTGGCCGGTTACATTAAGTATGAATTCAGTAGATTTGGTTTTAAAATATAATTATTAAGAAGAATCAAGTTATTTGACTGAGATGGAGTATATAAATAGAGGAAGTTTAGCTGCAACCGATGACCAAAGCATAATAAAGACACCATATCCTAGTAGGAATCTAAATGTGATTTGAATCCAACATTCACTAGAAATAAGAAACCTAATAAGATATAAAATAGATCTATAAACCAATTAATTAGGATTTTGAATTGGAAGTTGGGTTGAAGGTGGTGTTGTAATGTTTTATATAAATTGTCATATCAGTCATTAGAGTTAAATTTAGCCTATATCCCCTCAAAGAATCCAGAAATAGTTGTACAAATGAAAGATGTTCAGATCAAAAGTTCATCTGGAACTTGATGCTTAAGTAATTTCAGCCCAAGCCCTTCATATACTATCCCCACAGAATGCTTATTCAAACTTCTTTATCACTGTAGAGTAGAATTTTAATCTTTGATGCTAACTTCTTAATTAGTAATTAGGGCAACAGAACATGCCAAACATACTCTGAGAACAGAGATGTAGACCACAATTGCACTAGCAAGGATTTATGTTGGCATAGCATTTTTACCGATATCAAGCAGGGATTTTTGGGACAAGATTGCTGTCACTGATGATGTCATAGGTATTCCAAACGGTCCCACCATAAATGAACCTTTTCAGTAACATAAAGTTGGTCTGCTAGGAATTAAAAAGCACGCATTTATACAACTTCTCCTTGTACTCACTACTAATCTGGCAATTGAAAAAATCCCATTAAATGTTCAAGTAGCTGTTTCATTAACTCTGTAACAAAACTTATGGTGATGATATGAAAGCTCAAAGTGTAGCATAAAGTTACAAAGAAAAAGAAAAAAATGAATTGATTGATTCTCATTAGAAGAACATTGGAAATACAAAAAATATCTAACTTATATGCAGGTATACAATTATCTTCAAAAAGAAAACAAAAAATAGTTAGTTAGAGTATCACTAGCTACACCTTCTTGATGAGATTGTCTATTCTCATCTTTCATGGAGACACTCTAGTGCTACTGGACCGTAAGAGAGACAGAAAATATTCTGAACTATAATTAAGAGTAGAATCGTTCATGTGCACCACTGATGAGATTTGATCACAGGAACGCTATGAAAATGATTTTGAGTTTGCAGATCCTGTTTCTGAATCTGATAGGAATGTTCAATAATCTTGGGTTCCAAAAGCTATGTTTTTGTTGGGGGAGAAATATCCCTCATTATATGAGTCAAATCTGACCCCTCGTGCTTATCTTGGTCTTTCTTCCTTTTCATTGAGACCAAGACATGTGCCTATTCGTAGAACTTAGAACTAATCCAAACGCATTAATTTTATGCCCATTTCCCTTTCATCACGCCTTCTCCAAATTAAATATTATACATCACACCTTTCTTTCCAAAACAAGATCGTTACATTACTTACTAGTTAGGAAGAGTAGGAAGGAACTATCAAAAGGGTTCACTTGTCTCCCATTCCAAGGTTTCAAATGGCACTCAACCACAACCCCTCTTACAAGCTTCTACATCAAGCTCCCCCACCCATCAAAACTCATGCTACCACAATCCATTACACACCACAACCTGCTTCAAATTCTGCTTCTGCTTTACCTATACTTGCCATTATTGTGCCCAGCATCTTTGTCACTGTTTTCATACTCATCACCTACTTAACACTTCTCACCAAATTCTTCTCAAATTGGCACATTCTTAACCCCTTGAGATGGATTTTCACCTTACTTATCCCTCAACATGAAGATCAAGACCCCTTCATGGCACTCTCTCCAAGGATGTGGAGCCAAGGACTTGATGAATCTGCCATCAGAGAAATCCCGACACTTCAATTCACAAAAGGAGATGTTGAAAAGAATCAAAGTGCGTATGGCTGCGTGGTTTGTTTGACTGAGTTTCAAGATCATGATATGCTAAAAGTTCTTCCCATTTGCAAACATGCCTTTCACTTTCACTGCATTGACATTTGGCTTCAAACCAATGCCAATTGCCCTCTTTGTAGATCAAACATTATTTCAGGCAACACACACTGTCCAAGGGATCATATCATAGCTCCAAGCTCTTCTCCTCAGGATTCTCAATTGCTCTCTTACGTGGGCAGTGATGAGGATTTTGTTGTCATTGAACTTGGGGGAGGAGAACACAGGGAAGCACTGCCGCAGATGCAACAAGAAAGAAGTGACTCAAGGGAAACAATAGTAGAGAGTAGATGCCACTCTATTATAAGGAAGTGTCATCATGTTTCCATCATGGGAGATGAGTGCATTGATGTTGGGAAGAAAGATGAGCAGTTTTCTATTCAGCCTATTCGAAGATCTTTCTCAATGGATTCAGCAAACGATAGGCAAGTTTACCTGGATTTTCAAATCATCATGCAACAGAATAATAGGCATCTAAATCAGGCTAGTGCCAATGAAGATTGCAATAGCTGAGATCGAATATCACTCTTTCCATTCCGTTAATGTAACTTATTTCTTTCCCTTGTTCTCATTTAGTTATAGGGTAGGTTCAGTTAGCAGTGACATAGTGAATATAGAGAAAAAATGTGTACTGATTTTTGCAATGATATATATATTTATATATATATATGGTGAGTTTCTTGTCTTTCTGTGCCTTAACTCTCTGCAACACTCTTCAAAAGTATGGACCGAGACAGCATAGTCACTGTCTCTATCTCAGCACACCAACACAATTATCATTCATTCTCCATCAATTTTCATGGCCCCCCAATTGCTTTTCAAAAACTGTTACATGTTTGTAAAGTCCAGCTTTTTTATTATAAGAAATGAAATACAAAAGAGAAAAAATGTATAGAGACTATGAAGGGTGAATAATACATTTGACACTGTTTATAATAATATAATAATATTTTTAAATTAAAAAATAAAATAAAAATAAATAAAATATTAATTTATTAAGGTGTGGAGTCTATGTTTTTAGTATTGAGGATGTTAATATATCAGGAGCCAATACAAAATCAACTTTGCTTCTTTGCATCATCAACTTGTTGATTTTTTTAGGGCTTTTTAGAGAGTGAGAAACTTGTTTCTTAATAAGAAGCATGTATATATTTGTATCTATATTCATTACCTACTTTTAAATGATTTAATAAAACCAAATTTTTAAAATACTAAAACTCACAAAAAACTATAAAACAAAACAAAAACTACTAAGAAACAACACAACAACAAAATTAATTAAATGGAATATTTAATTTGAATACAAATATTCATAAATATCATCATCCTAATTATAAAATGGACTAATTTAACTAAATCGAATCGAATATAATATTAAATTGTAATATTTTGACATTAATATATGATAAATAAATTTTGAACCTTTTCATAAACATCCAAGTCCTATGATTGTATTCCCCAAAATCTTACATCATTTTCGTATTAATGTACTAATATAATTTTTTTTATTTAAACATAATATATTAAATATCATCTACGAGTACGAGAGCCGATAAGAAAAATAAATTAATAAATCTACGAGTACGAGACAGTTCAATATTAAAATACCATACGCATAAACATACTCATTCTTTTAGGGTTTTTTTTTTTCCGATTAAATGCTCGTATATAAAATCCATACGTATTTAATATATAATTCTTTTCTTTATTGTGTTTTCTTTATACATCCAAATTTAATTTCGACGCTTGCTTTTTTATTTAAATGACCAAATAATTACTATTGGTTGTTTGTACTTGACAAAAACAAATCAATGGGCATAGATCTCTCCTTCTCAAAATCTGACCTCTTTAAACAGGATTTTTTTATACATTCGAATCTAAACTAAACTAGATATCACGTGCTTAAAACACATGATTATTTGTCAACCACGACACCATTAATAGAACCCAAAAAGAGTAAGACTTCAATACTTTCATACAAATTGAATAATGGTTTCCAAAATTAGTTTCATATGTAACAAATAATTAAATACTGTAAAATAATGTGAAACGAATATATCTAAAGATTCTAATTTAGTTTTGTATTTTAATTCTCTTGATTACTCTTATTTAAAAAAATGGATTTTGAAAAAATAAAAATTTAGGTTCTTGATAGGTTTGTTACGTGTTTGGGATATTACCCCACTTATGAATCAGTAGCGAGAAATGTGGATAAAAAATTGCAAACACTAAATTTTAAATTGGCTGAAACGTGCACCAAAAGAAATACCTTTCACATTTATGGCCAATAGGGTCTCTCCAAAACATAAATATTGTATAAACTTTAATTATTAACGTAATATTGATTTCATTTACACTCTTTTTCTTCTTTAAATTTTAGTTTTATATTTTTATTTGTGATCGACTCATTTAAAAGCTTTTTTGTATTGTATTGGGCCCATAAAATTACTAGCTCCACCGTCCCTGTTCTGTGGACCACGGAAATATTTTAAACAGGAATATTTTCAAAACATACTTTTCAGAATTAATAAAATATACTTCCAAAACACATTTTTAATAACGGAATAAAGTTTTAAATTCAGCAATGGAAGTTAAGAAAATTTGCTTCCCTCCACTCCATGTCAATCAACCAAACAATAAGTAAAAGAAAAGCAGAGTATTTTTGAAAACGAGAATTGGGTGAAAGAATTATGAGGACACTGGACATAATTAATGATTTTTTTGATTTTGTGATTGCTACACCTAGCAAGGAAGGATCCCCAGAACCCTTTTTAGGCAATCTCGAGACCTTCCAAAACATCAACTGAGGCTCATTTAACAGTCCAACCTCATTCCAATGAATCTATTTACAGCAAAGAATAGAGTTGGAAATCCATGCATTCAAATGCTCTTGACAACGGCAATAACCTCCTAAACAAATAACGAGGAACAGAGCTGTCACTCAAAAGCTTGCAGGTGGTGTTTCTGGAGGTCTGCTATAAATATCATCAAAATGAAGATTAAATTCCCCAGCCCCTAAGTCATCTGCGTATGTTCTAGATAATCTGTGATTATCTCTAGAGTACAAGCGTTGTTCACGATCTTCATCCTCTGACCCTCTATCAGAAAACTTATCAGGATAATTATATCTTTCCTGAATGAAATCTGGAGGCTCAAAAAAGCTTGTCTGATTCTGTCCACCCTGCTGCGCGTGACTTCTATTCCACCAATGACTGCTGGTAGTATGGGTCAGTGCATTATAACTTTGATCCTGAATTGAGCTTTCCCTGAAAATGGGAACGGATGTGGAAGTCGCAAGATGAAATGGAGCCCAACCTGGACGATTCTCATTTGAGTATTCCTCATACCTACTTTCATTGTGTGTCGTATTGGGGGGAATCCAAAGCTCTCTAGACTCTATTACTCCAAACGGTTCTGAAGGATCATCTCCTTGACTTACGTCATAAGATCGAGATGTATAGTACCAATCAAGGAGATAGGGATGATTGTTTTGGTTGGCTTCAATCAACCACAGAGAACCCAAGTGATTGCCAGTTAAAAAAGTACTGTGTGGCATTTCCCTGGACATAAACCTGTTTCTGTCCCCAATATTGCTTCCCATGTTGGAAATACCCCTCCACATTCTAGGAGGGGAAGCTGCATGTATGTTTCCATGTACTGGTAACTTTTCCTCTTTGAATTTTCTAAGATTTAGCAAAAACTGTTTACCCTGTGCACTTGGTTCCCATGATGGATAACTACTCTGAAAGCTGTAATAACAACAGAAGTTTAACACAGCAAAAATAATAATACTGGCACATTTCACATCAGTAATCCAAAACAATAACATTGCTTGGCTTAAGGTATAAGGGATTTTGAAAGTAGTAAAGGTTTACTGCGTTAAGTTGTCTGAGGGGCATTGTTTATATAGACTGAAATCAAACTAGAAACATTATTTAGCCCAGCTCCAAAAAGAGCACAAATTTTCCTTTCTTTCTCCTTTTTCAGCTTCTTAAAATTATTATCATCTCTTTATTTTTTCATGATTTACACGAATCATTGACAACATAAACAGGTGAATTACAACAGGGAGAATTGAAGATTAAAAATAATGGAGCTGATCATTTCAAGCTTACGATGATAAAAAGTTTCAAACAATAAAAATTACAATCGGAACACTGAGGATATTAGGTGTTGGCTAGTAGGACAATATCTGATTATCACAGCAGGATATAAGAGAGACAACATATATCACTTTTACGGGAAAAAGAAAAGGCTCCGGGGTTCCAAATCATCAGCAAAGCAATGGAAACAACCTTTATGGCAAAATTAGATACATGGATAACAAATAGAAATTGTCTTCCTGTGGCTAAGGATCTTGGATAACACTAACTATTCTCCAATGAATTAATTCCTTTTCCTCCACCCCCTCCCCCGAGAAAGAAAAAACGTTCAACATTACTCCATTCAAACTTCCACCAAAGCATTAAAGCAGCATAAAAGACAACAATTAAAAGAGACGTGGTAGAACCCCAGAGATTATTTGAAACAATATCAAATCAACAAATAGACAATATAATAGAACTCTCTTAGACCAGTGTCCTGTGATTATGACAGCTCAGCCAGAAGAACATACCTCAGCAATGATTTCTCCATCTTCCCTTGAGAACTCCTCCGGCTACGAGGTGCATTGCAAGGAGAACCATAATGACTGTTTCCATGTTCTTGAAAATCAAAGGTGCTAAAACTGTGAAAACAGCAGGGACATAATATAATTAATATGTTCTGCCAGTCACACTTGAAAACTGCAACACTAATAAATAAATAAAATTATACAAGTCTAAAAAGAATGGCCAGAGATGAGGGACATACATTTAAAAGATAAATATGAAAATTTTCATGCTAACCTGCAAACATGGCCAACACCTTCAACATTTACAGTGAAATCAGCGATGAAAAGCAAGATATCATCAACCCGCTGCAAAATGAAAACAGCAAATACTTAATTCATTATACTATATAAAAGAGGTTATCTCCAAACAAGAATTACCTTTGGGACAATAAACAGAAGCAAGTATGGAGTGAGGAAAATTGAGGCCATCTCCTCAAGTAACATCATTCCAGTATACTGCACCACAGAAAGATACAAGAGCATGCAAAGTAATATTCAAGCCTATGTTATCGTGCAGATAAAGAACAGATAGGGGTTGATCTATTATCATAATGAGAAAGCTTTAAACCAAGACCTTATTATACCTGGAATAAGGTTGCAAACTCAACACAGACAGATTCAGTACTTTCTTTGCCACGCCATCTCTTTGGCAGATAATGAGTATGCTGAACCACCATAGACATAGCTCCTTCAGCATCTAAAACCAGAAGCTCATTGGTAATGGCAGCCCGGCTAATGGCAGTTATAGTTCCAAAAACAGCAGCATACCAAAACAAGTTCCGACCAAATATCTGCAATAATTTCCATTAAAAATATCTTTAATGAATGTAATGAAACTGGGTATAAATTATGAAAAATGAATAGAACTTCATTACATGGCCCTCTAGTAGAGACTCTTCGAGAAAAGCAATGATGATCAGAATTGCAGCAAAGCCACCCGATACAAAAGAGATGAATTTTGCAATGATAGATATGATTGGTGAAGGAAATTGCTTGAGATAATCAGAAGCATGCAATACACTGCTATTAATCCGGTGCTTGAAGAGATGGTCCACCTATGACAAATGTTTATTAATAAGCTCTAGCATAAAAGTAAAAGAAAGTGATCATGTTAAAAAATGATAGCTAGGTATAGCATCACTTTCAGCCTATCAAGAGATGATATTAAAACCACTTTGGGATAATAAATTACTTATTACAAAGAGAACAAGAAAACACATACAACGTCAAAATTCAATCTCCGGTAACTTTCAAAACTTAGACTACTTCTATATAATAGGTTCTCTTCAAACAACACATGTTAAACAATCAATATAATTCAGTTAAAGAGACTGGAAAAAAAAATATCGTCCACAATTAATAGAGAATTAGACCTGATTCAAAAAGATATACAAAGACAAGAAAGCTAAGGACTATTGACTAGAATAATATCCATCATCATTCCATGAATGTTACAAAGAGGATTACAGTGAAAAGTATTTACAGTTCGAGAAACAGGAATAATAAATCATTAGTGCAGCTAAGTGGTCACTCATAACCATCATTAACAACTTAAAATATAATTGATTAATCCTTAAGTAGAAATATCAAGAATTCATTTTCTTGTAATTTCGCCTTAACTTCCAATAAGGATTTTCATAAACAGATGTTTACAAGTTAATTTTTTTCTTCCATGATGAAATCATTTTTGGTAACTAAAGGAAAATACATGCACTAGAATCTTTCAAGGGCTTCCATGAAATAGCTTAAGCGTTTAGAAGAAGTGGCTCTTTCATATGGCATCAAAGTGTTTGTGGCCCTTTCCAACACCATGAAAGCAGCAAAAGAGCAGAAAATAAAATGGAGATCAAGAAGAACAATACCTCATTGAATTCCCTAAAGATCCACCTTGACAGATTTGACCATCTTCGAGATGATGCAGTGCTAGGGTGATTATAAAATTGCTCAGCATGCCTCAGAAAGAGATACACCAGCATGAATATGACAAGAAATGGAGAGAGTAAAAGCATTGCAAATCCAACTACCATGAGCCTTCTTTGTAATGTCTTTGGATTTGACACAAAATCACCTCTGACACAAAAGTTTCTACAGAAAATTTGAGTTCAAAGGAGAATATAAATATTGGAAAGTGTATATGAACCACCTAACTGATTACCACATAAGTAAATCTAAATGCAATAATGTGATATGCAAACACAAAATACAAAAAACAAAAATGAGAAAAACAACCAAATGCTAGCCCGTTATGAAGTTACAAGAACAATGCCCAGAATAACACAAGTATCCCTTTAAGAGCCATCAAAATATCTATATATCAAAATCGTAACCTTCAACAAGGTATTTAAATGATCATTGCATCATTCCAACCAACAAATCATTTCCTGAAAATGGCCTAAACAGAAAAATTGGTGATTACACCGTAGAAGATAAGAAATTATACACATTATGAAAAAATTACAGGATCAAATGATAGAACTTTGATAGTAAAACAAAAGGTATGTGTATACTAATTAACATACCGATCAAACATGCTCTGCAGGATGCACCAATTCAAAGTCCACTCAAGGGTCTTGGTTAGTATTACACGATTCTGTGCTCTGTTAGAACCAGATTTCATTGTAGGACCAGCACCTGGAAACCACTGTGAAATAGGGAAAGCTAGCACACCTTTGTTGAGCATTCCAATTAAGTAGTTCTCCTTCCGCATCAACCGCATGACAATGTCATGGGCAGAAAGATCTTTTACCACACAAAGTTGTTGAGACCTTTGTAGCAGAACAACTTTTTCAAGAATTGTAGCCCACGGCATGGTTTGAATTTCACTGTCAGTAACATGGAGACTGCAAGAAAATCATGGTAAGATATGGCAAAAACTATTAACCACAAAAACTATTGACCATTACGCATTTTAACTGTTTATCATTCAAACTTACCTGTTGTAGTAAAAATGCCGGGTTTCCAGAGTATCCTTTAGTTGTGCAAAGAATCTCAAGAAGCAAAAAATCCAATAGATAGAAAATAATCCCAAGTATCCAACAATAATAGCTTTCGTGATTGTTAGTGGGGTTAAGGGGTGTTGATGAAGAGCTTCTTTAGCAAGATCACAGGGCTTAATCCCAGATTCAACTGCATCCATCCCACACTTTGCATTACGGAGTCCATTCCAGTCAACATATAGTAAAAAAAATCCTGAAAAACATATGGTGAACCCCAGACTTAGAAGCTCAACAATCCATTTTATAATGATGCACCATAGCCCTTTCTCACAGTAATAGCTGTAAAGCCTTTCAAAGAATAGATCCAAATCAGAAATTGGTTCTACATTTAGGCTGTCACCATTAAGAAGCCCTGAAGGGCTCTCACTGCCTGGACTAGGAATCTTTCCATAATCAGACAATTCAATCTCTGGCTGATCTTCCTGAAGTAAACCTGCTGTCAGAGATGATGCACCTGGTTGTTTCCATTTGAATATACTAAAAGCACTGGCACCCCTTGGCCTGCTAAACATTGTTCACTGACACTGATAGTGGGCATAAACAGCCAGTCCATGCCCAAAATACCAAAATGGTTAGGACATTGACAATGTCCTACATACGCAACAGATATTAGAATATTCCAAAGGTTCGCATAAAAAACAGATATTAGGATAGGCTATTCAGTTCCCATCCTATAGCCCACCCTCTTCAACAACTGAAAAATAGAAGATCAGAAAAAGTATGATATGGTCAACTCAAAAAGGTCAGCCAACCACCTCAACAACAGAAAAATAAAAGAGAAGTATGAAACACCAGTCAAACACAGTCAACTGAACAAGGCCATCATATGTCAGAGTTGGCAAAACAGAAAAAAGTGCCAATGGTATCCAGTTCAAGATTCCTACCAATGAAGAAAAACACCATAGCTGTTCATGATCAATCTCGGCATCAACATTTCCAAAATGATTTGAAGGGGGAGAAGCACCTAAATATTACCCTAAGAAATCAGCCTCACACCACTTTCCAAAATCAAATAAAAAAATGGTCATGGGAGAAAGCAACAGTTAGTTCTCACTCCTCCCTGTACAATAAGAATCAAAATCAATTGCACAAATGTTGGTGTCAGTTTTGAGCAATCCTAAAGGCCAACAATCATAACTTAGGCTAGATTAATGAGTCAATTGAATGGCATCCCATACTCTCAACAATATTTTCTTCTAAAAAGGTTTCTTTCTTAGATTTCATGTCAACTACTACTAGACTTGTATTTATCTACCTAAAGGCACTAGCATAACACTAATGGAAGATTATTTGTTGGCTGCAACTTGCAATCACTAAACAGTAAAAACAGCATTTACCAACAAGAAACATTTACAGGCAAGAAACATTTTCTTTCAGTGAAAGTACCTCCCGCTGTATGAGAATTCCCAATTGCAGTTAATAAACTGATATACTAACTGGTTTTCATTTAGATCAACCATCTGCAAACTATTTTCACTGTAGGCTGCAAAATGAAATTCATAAAATCACCATTATACTTAGTATCCTAACCGCCACCTATTTCATTCTAGTCTACTCCCCCACCCTCAAAAAAAACTTAATTTTACCTCCCCGTTTACCTACTAGACATCCAAACATGAACTTACTTCAATTATATTAGGGTCAGACTCCTCATTAACCACCAACTGTACATATACAGCAAGCCAAACTTCACATCCATGACAGCACTCACTTGACCATGCCTATGCCAACCCCACCACAGAGACCATAACCAACAAGCTCAATATCCATATAACATTAAAAAAAAAAAGGGGGAGGGGATTCCCTTTGTTACAACCTGAAAGAAGCTAAAAAAGGAACAACCTTTCCTGTTTGCACATAAAGCAAACATCAAGAACAGGTAGCAACACACCCTACAAAACTTCAACTGACCAATTAGCATTAAAATACAATAGCATTACAAGACACTTTGTGCCGTAAACAAGACCGATCACCACAGCATGATTGCTTAATCGACACTTATAACCAAACATGTCAAAAACCAACCTTTGCAGCAAAAAATATTCCAGAAAATGTAAACTGTACAAATTAATACAAAATTGGAGCCACGGAAACTCGTCGTTTGTTGTGGTCCTTACAAACACCGAAACCATCCATACCATATACACCGATTGAATGATAGAATAAAGCATGGGACTATTGAGCAACGAAAAACAAAAGAATATAAAAACGAATAAAACTTGGAAAAAACGGGCAAAGGAACAAGGAACGTACCTTGAACTGAGCAGAGAAGATGGAAAAGAGTAGGATAATGAAACGGTAAGGGAAGAATCGAGTGAAGCAATGGAATTTGGGGAAATTAAAGTGAGAGATGAAGAATTTGAAAAGGGAGACAGAAGTTGGAAGAAGAACGCAAAGAGAAAATAGAAGAGGGTTTTTCCTTTTTTATTTCGTTGTTGTAGTTGCGTGGAAGAAGATGAAATTACAGTGATGATGAAGAAAATAATTATATATATAAATATATTAATATTAATAATTACTTTTTTTTTTATCAAGCTTGCATTCGTGTCGCTTCTGTTTCCTTTTCTTTCTCCTTAGTAGTACTGGAAGATGGTCTAATAGTAATATCGTGTTTCGCTGCTCTCTCCCCTAAATCACTTTTTTTTTTTTTTCCTTCGCACGTAAGTTACATATTCAACAAATCTTTAATGTTGTTGGAATTCAAAATACTGCTGTTATCTTTTATCTCATTTATTTGTTTGGATTGATAGAAAACATAATTTAAAATGGGACAATTTGAAAGCCTTCAAATTTAATTTCAAACTGTTTCAATAAAATTAACTTGTTTACAAAATAAAACTTTATGACTACGGACTCACCTGATACATATCATAGTCTCTTTTATATATGTTTTTAATTTATGCCTGCAGTAAGACAAAAAGTATTTTATGTTTTTTTGAAATATTGATAATTGAATTTAAATTGAATATTTAATTTTTTTTATAATTATCCTCCGTATAAAGTAAAAATTTGAACCCGGTTTTTCATTATATAAATTATAACAGAAAACGTTAAATAATTTATCTTTATACTTTTTTTAATCTCTCATAAGTATTTTTAAAAATAATTTTATTCAAGATAAAATGGATGATAGACAAATTTTCACGTTAATTAATTAGAAAGAAAAAACTAAAACTACTTAATTGAAATATGGATAAATAGAAAGCAACTATAATTGACTAAGGCAAAATACAACTCATATACTTTTGCATCTTGCACATTGAAAAAACTTAAAAAGTTGTGAATTATGCATTTAATGGTTTTACTATGCATTTAATAGCTTTGACATTGTTATCAAAAATTTAAATGAAAATGCAATTTAATAAATCACTTGTTGCATAATTAAAAAAAATGGTTAAATATTTTTTTATGTACGTAAATTAATTTTCATTCCTTCATTTAAATTTTGGATATTTTAAGTTATAATAAAGAAAATATTAAAATAAATCCTATAAATTATTTTTTTATTTAACAAATATTTTTAAGGTTGAATTAAGATGTTAAAATATTTAAATGTTATATTATTATAATTTAATTTATATTAAAAATTTATTTTTTATATATAAAATAATGATAAAAAAATTATTTAATAATTTCTTTACCGTAAATATTTAGAAGGTCTAAAATTTATATTAAAATAATAACATTATAATACAAGAAAAAAAACATATTTAATAAAAAAATGAAAAGCTTAAACATAATTTAAAATATGGTAAAAAAATTCCATGAACATGGCTTACCCATAAGTGTCCTGAAGAAAATGATCTTGTTTTGTTTCTTTCTTTCTCTACTAATAAATCAATTCATTGATTTCCAATTAGTTTGGATTAGACGTGGCCCTACAATAGCAAGAAGGTGCACATGTTTGTTTCATAGTTCAATCTCTCTTTTCTGAATATATTTTAATAAGTTTTATTCGGTTTTGGTGTGATTATCCAAACAGAATAGAGACAAAATAGGGAAATCAGAAACAGGTCCGAAGGCCTAAAACCTATTGGGTTGCATTGAAACCCAAGTGGATTTTGAGGTTTATGCAACCTCATCAAGTGTCCAAAGTGTTAGACTTATATTATAAAATGGGTCTTGTTGAGATAAAGTGATGATGATGCTTGAAGGTGCCTTTAACAAGACCAATCCCATGTTTTTGTAAGGTCCATTATTGCCAAAGTCTTGTACTTCGTAGGAAGATTCTTTAGCATTCACAAGCATTGGACCTTAGTTAAGTAATTGGATTTTGTAGCATTACTTAGATACCTTTAACGAGGTACAAAACTTTTTTTTTTCTCAAATTATGTTTTGTAATTCAGCAAAATGTGTATATTAATGT
The DNA here is from genome assembly GCF_051622355.1 of Phaseolus vulgaris. Taxonomy (NCBI): domain Eukaryota; kingdom Viridiplantae; phylum Streptophyta; class Magnoliopsida; order Fabales; family Fabaceae; genus Phaseolus; species Phaseolus vulgaris. Next base: position 45,110,838 of record NC_143498.1, on the reverse strand, counting down.
TATCCAAAAGTTAATTTTTTCTTCCACCATATCAATTTTATTTATTTTTTTTAAAAAAAAATCATCAGAAAAAGAGGATCATTGTATCAAGAAATCTCAGTTCACCGTCCTAAGATATTGTAAATTCGAATTCATCACATGGTTTTCAAGAAGAAAGTTTTCAAAATTGAATAAAAGAAACAACAAAATGCTAAAGAACCCGACAGAAACCAAAGCTGCATGTCATAGTTCCAAGCCTAAGCACCATATCAATTTGATCATGTAATTTATTATTTTCAAATTTTTCAAAATTATAATTTAAATTCGTAATGTAAAAAATATATTTTGAAAAAAAAATTAAAACACAAAATCTAAAAATACATTAAAACTCTAAACACTAAATCCGAAAATCTACTCTAGACAAAAAAATTCCTAAAGTATTTTTTTATCCATATTTTTTTTATTTAAGATCATTTACGTCATTTAATATAAGTTTTTTTATCACTTTAATAACAAATCAGGTTCAATTTAAAATTGATATGGTGTAAAAAATACTGTAGCATAAAATATTTGTGAATGAGTAAGATCTCATCCTTCATTTATATTTAAATTTTATGTTTAATATTTTTTTGATATTATAATAAAATTATAATATTATTGGTTAAAGTTGAGTTTTTGTTGAAAACATATCATGAAAAATATATCATGTGGTATCATTATCCTTATGAATCTAACGGGAAATACTATGTTAGACTTGTTTTTAAAATATAGAACCAACATTAAAATATAAAATAGTGAGACAAAATTAAAAAACAAAAACATCGTACTCATAAAAAAAAAAAATTATGAAACCTGTTCTATCTATCATCAACTCATGTGATAAAAATATTAGATACTATTTTTTATTGTAATCTTAAATCTCTTACTAATATATATATCACTAAACTTTATTTTTAGAAACTTCCTTCGCATGGATTACAATTGATCCAAATGGAACCAACGGCCCTAATGAGAGTAATAGTCCTAACGAGAAGAATTGTTATAAACATAACATGTGTTTCTCCCTTGTAAAAATGATATTCTATTATTTTTGTGAATATTTTAGAATTTCTTTTTCATGCTATAATCATAGTTTAATAATTAATTCCAATTTATAATATCTTTTAATAAGTACTTATCAAATTAAATTAAATATATTTAAATAAACATCTCTACATTAAAAAGTTAATTTTTTAAAAATTTATGTAAGTTAAACTACCAACCAACCGAATCAAATCGTTCAAAGTTTTGGAGAGAGAAGAAAACACAATCTAATAAAATATAACTTTTTGTGGTTAGTAATTTTTTTTTTTCTGATTTTCAGTTGTGAAATTGGATTAATTCAATTTTAAAATCCTTATATGAGATTAGATTGTGAATTCAGAATATTCCTTTTTCCCAAGTCTTTAGTAGCTAGTTTGTTCCTAAATATTCTCCATGTAAAACATAACACGTTTAGTATATTTTACGTAACGTATATTTAAGTGTGAGAACTGTTTTGCAGGAAGATGAGTTTTCTTAAGAGGCTAAAACTCCGTTTTCATTTTTCCATAACTGCCTCATGAGAGTGCGAATATATTTTTCACTCATAATCTCAGCTAACTGAATGTATTTTCTTTTTCTCTCTACAAAAATTTATTCTATATTTCAAATAATTTTGAGAGTACTTTTCTAAGTATTTGGAGAAAAATGTAAAATAACTGTAATGCAACTAAGATCATTAACAAGATACAACATACTCTTAAATTAAAGCAATGTATGCTTATAAGAAGATGTCAATGAAAAATGTTTATAAAAAAAAAAACTTTTTTTTTCCTTTTTTTTTTTCATGTATGAGGTTTGGCATTTAAAAAAAGCATTGTCACGTTAATCAAGAAAGAATAGTTGCTTAAACTTTCTGAAAAAAAAAACTATTTTTAATAGATTAATCTTTTATAATATAATTTACTTTTATTAATAATTACATTTTGTAAATAAATAATTAAAATAATAAATAAATGTTAATGTTTTATTTTAATTAAATATTTAAATAAAGTACTTTATTTGATATTAAAATTTAAATTAATTTATTATCATTTTAAATTTTAACTTTTTATATATAATAATTTATTTATTTATTTTAATTTTGTTTACATTTTTAAAATTTAGTTTTTACATTACATTTTTAAAAATAATAATAATAAAAATAAATTATAAACAATAATAATAAAAATAAATATAAATATAAATTACATTTTTATAATAATTAAAATAAATTTATTAAATAATAATATTAAGAGTAATAAAAAATAGTTTTAATTTTGATTTGATTTTATAAAAAATATGTATTTATAAAATTTTAATTAACTAAAATTTACACAAAAATATCTCATGTTTACATATTTAATAATTTTTAAATATAATAGTAAATTTATAAACTTACATTTTTATCATTTAAAAAAATATAACTTCAATCACACCTGTCACATCATTCACAAACTTTCATCAACTTTCCCTACCATTTTCACTTTAATTACCTTAATCCAAACACCCTAACTTTCTTTACATTTTCCCTTCAAATCATCTCAAATTCACTCTCTAATTCAAACAAAACATTAAAGAAAGCCTTAGCTATTTACTCCAATTTATTAAAAACATAAATTTTAATATTTGTTTTAATTTATTTAATTTTCAACCAATTAAATAATGTGTTAAAAAAAGTGTTGTAGATATTTTTTATCAGTAAAAAAAAATACAAATTAAAATTACCCGATCCTTTTTACAATATCAATTTTACGTGGTTCCATCTCTTTTTGTTGTATCAACATCATTTTTTTTCTCTCTCTATTGTCACTATTTTAGAATCCTGTTGAGAAAAAACAAATTATTAAAAATATTTCTATAGATAGCTAAATTTGTGAATCCTAAAGGACTAAACACTAGGTAATAAATTTGTTCCTTTCATTAAGTTAGCATTTGATCTTATTTCTTTAACATAAATACACGTTTACATCATACAATTGTTGAAGTCGCCCTTTTGTCACCCGTAATACTATTTTCATTAATATTAAAATTTTAGGACTTTCCACACTTTAGCTGTTATTGTAATTTATAACCTTAAAGGTGGCAAAAAAACTAACACTACAGATTAAAAATAACTGAAAAAAATACTTTTAAAATACAATAATTTATTTTAACATATAAAACATCACTGTAAAAAAATACATACAAAACGGAGAAAATAAAAAATTATATATACTGTCAGATTAAGATGACTTAACTCATAAAATTTTTAATATATTAAATATACAATTACTTAAAAATTAAGTAATTAAATATAAAAAAATTAACAACGTATATGTTTTTAACACGTGTTATTATTAATTGAAATTTACATATTATACTTAGAATTACTTAGAATTGTTCATGGTTAGTATTTAAATAATGTAATCATAATAATGTATAATGATCAAATAAAACAAGCAATCACTATAATAAAATAAAATTGTATATATTAAGAAGTTTATTTTAAATTTATTTTAATTTTATAAAATTTAATTTATAATGTGAGATTTGTATTCACTTATATACTATTAAATATCTTTATCTCGGAGATGTTCAACATACCCAACTCAAGACTTGCAACTTGTATATGAGACTATATATTATGGGTGATTTGATAGTTGGTGACCTGATAAATTCAACAAACTCTCACTAAAATATATTATAAATGATTCTGCTACTATATTAAGAAGTGAGTTTTATAAAACAAATTTTTAATCTCTAGTCGCAATGTTCAACCCTATTTGTTAAAGATTATTAAAACATATGGCTTTTTTAAATCAGCTCTAATTAAAACCTGTTATATAGTTATATATATAGCAAAACACTGTTTATAAAATTGGTTCTTAGAATTGATTTTATTTTAAGATCAAAGGAAGTTGCGTTAGAGATTGTATTGCTATGACATCTAAAGAGAGTTTCTTGGCTATTAATAACTCTTGTCTTGATTATCAATACTAAGTTGTAATTTTTTATCGATAATGCTACAAAATGAGTCTTGTCTTGTATGTGTGGGAAGATTATGATGGATTTGTTACTAAGCATATTTTGATATGCACCATGTTATCGGAATTTACGATCGACTTTGAGAAGAATGAAAGGGTCCTTGAAATATTCAGCATGTATATAAATAAGAAGATAGCAGCATAGTGGTGGTAAGTGAAAAAAAAAAAAAGATGAAGCCAAGAGTGGGAGAAGTTTTGGAATTCAGAACCCCACAGCACCCATCTTTGGGAACAAATAACTGGGGAGGTGCATCTCCTTTGCTAGCAAGAAACGTACCCAAGGAATGTCTTGAACAAAAGTATTCAAGACTCAACACTGTGAGGACTCGAGATGAGATATTTGCAGCTGATTATTGTGTGAGTGAAAACCCCATTGAAGAGAGTGGAGGAAGTGAGAAGAAAAGGAACAAACGCATAAAAACTCTGTTTAGGATGATATTTGTGAGGAAAGAGAAGAACACAATTAGGTTGGGTTCACGTTTGAAGAAGAGAATAAGGTTACCTAGACTTGATCCTAAAACCAGGTGGCCACAAGGTTGGTGTTGATTGCTCCATGCAACCCACCCATATGTTGTTCTCTTCATGTCCATTTCAATATGAAAAATCTCTATCTTTTTTCTTTTTCATTTTTCTCAGCATGTCTTGTGCATGCACGGGTAATGTTTCTTGTTTTACTTCAAAAGTTCTCCCTTCAAATGTTAATATTGTCTTGTGTTTAGAAGTGTGCTTAATTTAATCTCATAAAGTAATCTCTTTATTTTAAAATTATTTATAGTTTATTAGGTGTTTTTTTTTTCAATATTTATCTCCAGATATGGATCTGCGAAAAAATTACCTGAAAAATAAACTAATTTTAATATAAAGTATTTTAAGCGATTGTAATTAAATAAGCTAGTTACTAACTTTAGAATTTAAGAAGTTCCGAAAACCAATCACCAACTTATAGAACCAACTTATTAATTCATGGTGATAAAAAAAATTATTATTTTATTACCAACTTATTATAGAATCAACTTACCAATTATAGTTTAATTTATTTTTTATCGATAAAAAATAATAATTAATGATAATGGGAAGAATAATTGAAAGAGAAAAATAACAATAAGAATTTTACTAACATGAAAAATATGAAATAGAAACCAATTCTAGAGAAAAAAAATAATTAGTTGCTATAGTAACTAAATTAGAGATCATTTTAAAAACTAAAAAAAAATTGTTTCTAAATTAGTTTCTATTATTGTTAAATGATTTCTAAATTGGTATCTAATTAGCAACCAATGTTTTAACTATCCATTATTTAGTTTATAATTAGATACCAATTTATAAACCATTTAATGATAATAAAAACTAATTTAGAAACCAAAAAATTTTTAGTCTTTAAAATGGTATCTAATTTAGTAATTATAGCAATTAATTTTTTTTATCACTAGAAATTAGTTTTTATTTCATGATTTTTAATTGAATTAGATATTAATTTCTCAAAAAAAAAACACAATATTATAATTTGTTTTGAAACAAAAAAGAAAGTAAAAAATAATATCGAAATCCTTAAAGTATTTAGTTTAAGGATGTCTGAGGTTGGGCACCAGAAAACTTTTTCGTCAAGTAATTATATAGACTAATTTTGATAAAATCGTATATCCATAATCAAGTAATTTATATATAATATAGGAAGCTGAACATAACACGGTTTAAACTCTCAATTATTTAAAATATCTTAAGGCAGATCCTTTCCTTGAAGAAAACGTAAAGATGCAAAGTTTAAAAGTTGCTACGTATTAGAAAAATTCTCCATCGTTTTTAGTTAATTTTATATTTTATCAATAAATTACCATTATTAATAAATTTATTTGTTGAAATATTTGTTGTTTGACACGTCTTAAGAAATTTTGTTGCTTATGTGCTTTAGTATCCATTTACAAATTGAAATGGTTTTTGTCGGCCATTGTGAGAGAAATTGAAAATTGGTACATATCAGCATGTGCTCTTAATGGGCCACAATATAAAAGGCCAGCCCATGCCTTGATATGAGTGATTGGGTACCGTACCACTCTAATCACAACTTTGGTTAAGAGAATTGTTTATTTGTTTAAATTTAATCCTAAAAATTGATACCAATAAATAGCTATTTCTTTGAATTAAATTAAATATGTTCTTTGAATTATTATTTTTTTGTTATTTCTTGTATGTGTTAATAAAGTTGGAAAAAATAAAATGATTGGTGGAACCAGCAATAGCTGAATCGTATTCTACAGCCAGTTTTATTATTTTTGTGTCATTTTCGTTCATTTCTTCTTATAACACATTACTAAAAGTCCGGAATGTGTTTGTTGATAACCTCATACCAAATTTCAATTTACACCCACCATTTTGACTTGTTCAAATCGGAGATATTTCTGATAAGTTGATTTTTATTATTATTTATAATTGATAGAAGTGGGTTGTTAGAGCAACACTTTTGATTAAGATTTCTTAACAATTGGTCTACTTAGATTTATATAAATATAATACAAAATTACACATGAATTACGGTTGACAAACTATATTCAAGTCTTATTAATGGAAAAATTATATATAATAATTTAAAGTAACAAAGAGATTATACAAGAGGTTAAATAATGAATGAGATATTTTTACAACTAATACAATAATACCTCCAGTAAAAGTAGATAGTCTATATTACAAAAAATACATATATTTATATTGGTTATTTCTAGATTATATTTAATTTTTCTTTAAAATATTGTTAAAGAGCTTTATTATAATTAAAATAAATCATAACCAAGTCCACCATATCACAAGTGATATAGGATAAAGGAAAAAGAAAATCATATATTGAGATATTTGTGGGCAATTTGAGATATTTGGAATCATAGGAATAATATTTTTTAGAGTTAATGTGACGGATGTAGAGGATATATTTACAGTGACACAAATAAAGGCTTGAGTGTGGATTAAACATAAATACTTAAATATATATTTTTCATACCCGCAATGATGCATTCACTCAATTGAATGTTTGAAATTGGTTAAGTAATGGTTATCCCTGCAACATTTTTTTTCTTTTGCAGGTTAGGTCCAGGTCACATATAGAATACAAACTTTTATGCACTCAACTCTAAATGTACGAGACTGGAGTTGAACAACTTATTTCTCAACTTCTTTAGGAAGAGAATGTTGTTTTGGAAGAGAAAGGAAAGAAAGATTTAGTAGTACGTAATATGTTTTGGATCATGGAATATATATGCTTTATAGGTATTGCTTTAGAATGCTTCAAGTGGATAGGAATGCAGATTTTGTAATGCTACTACAGACATTACTGCAGAAAACAACATTAATGACGGTTAAAAATAGCATTTAAAGATGATTTTAAACCGTCCTTAATTTGGGTGTAGTTATAAATCAAAAATTTATAACGACGGTTCTAGAACTGTTGTTAATTCAACAAATAAAAAATAAATAAAAAATAAAAAGTTGGCACGGAAACGAAGGGAGGAACTTCGGTGGGGGACGGTTGGACGCGGAGGTCGCGGTTGGGGTGGTGTCATGTAGAGCTGGAGTGCGAAGCTGACGCGTTTTCGGTGCAGTGCAATTGAGGTTGAGAGTGAAGGTTGCGGTGTTGCGCGAGCTGACACTTTTCTAGTGCGGTGTGGTTGGGGTAGTGTTGCGCGACTGAAGTGATAGAGGTTGTGCGACGATGGTTTCGCGGTGTGGTGGAGGTTGTGGCTGGAGTGTGGTGGTACAGAGACGAGTGTGTGAGAGTTAGAGTGAGAGAAGTGATATTGAAAAGAATGAGCACATGATAAAATAGGAGAGAGAGAGAGAGAGACGCACACGACACAACACTTTTTGAAAAAAAATTTCACTTTTTCACGACGGTTCTTCCTAGAACTGTCTTTATATCTCTTACAAATTAGTTTTTAACGACGGTTCTTCCCAAAACATTCTTTATATGTCTCCCAAAACTATATTTAATGATGGTTCCCCCTATAGTCGTCGTTAAAACACAATATAATTACGAAATTGTCACCGTCTTCGTTTTACAACAGTTTTCGACTAACCGTTTTTATATGGGGTCGTGGTTTTGATATTTTGTACTAGTGAGGTGATTTTTTTTTGTCTATGTGTTAAGTTTGTAGGTGAGAGCATGAAAAGGTTGAAGTGTTTGGCAGGTAGTGAGACTCATTCCGAGGAAGGGTAGTACATGTATAGTATGCCCTATTTTTTGCTATATTTTTTTTTTATGAGTGGAGTACCTCTAATAAGTATTTTTTTGATGTCACTTCTAACTATAGATAAACAAAGTAAATAATAAGGTGACTACACGAATTGTGACTTCTTGCACATGTATGTGGGAGACATACTCATAGAAAATTACTCTAGAATTTTGATCATATGATTTTTGTTGTATTTACACAAATGTGAAATGAATACTTATAAAAAATTACATCAAAGATTCAATCACGAGAGTGTTACTACACCCAAAAGACACAATCATAAAAAATTTCACTAAAATTTTGATGTTACGAGTGTGGTTAGGTCCACATGATTATGGAAGATGTACTCATATAAAAATTATACTAGAAGTTTAACTTTAAGAATTATGTTCACATGATTCTACAATATACTATATGTATTCTTATAAAACAATTATATGTGTTCTTAAAAACAATAACATATATTATATATGTATTTTTACGAAAAATTATGTTAAAGATTCAATTATAGAAATATGATTGCATTTGTATATTGAAAAACACTTATACTTCTCTAGTTAATACAAATTAGAATAGTGAAAACTTTTTTTTATTCACGTGGTCATGAAATATATTACCAAATTAATATACAAGCATAAATATGAGTTTAGATAATACATAAATATATTATTATACAAACTTTATGAGTTTCTTTAAAAATAAAGGATATAAACAATCATAAAATAATTATTTCTTAAAGAAATTATTGTAATTTGTTAGTTTTTATTTTTTGTATATAATTTTCTATGAATTAATTTATAAATAACACCTCATTTATATTTGATATATCAAGTCATATTTTAATTTCTAAATAAGTTATATTTTAAGTATTTCGCACTTAAGAATAACTCATCTATTAACTAAGGTAAGTCATTATAACAAGTTCAAACCACTACTTTTTACACTTGGGACAAAAACATAATTACTTATATTTGATTCCGTGGACAACAATAAAATAAAAAGAGAAAAAAAAAAACAAAGTTTTTGCATAAAGTTGTTTCTAGAGCATCTTCAAAAATAATTTTCTCCCATTTTAGTTAGTGCAAAAAACAAGTAAAAACTGGTGGCTCGAACTGGTAAGCCATTACTATGTAATGATCTTGTTTAATGCATCTCCTGAGAAGGCAATTTTATTATTTTAGGAGGGAGAAGGGGACAGTTTAGGTTTTTTAATGAAGATGATGGTTCAACTGTAAAATTTGTGCATTTAATCTTATTGATCAATGTTGTTGACCCACATCTTCATAAAATATCTGCATTGTTTTCTAAATTCTTAACCTTAGTGGCTTTGGATATTTTTACCCTTAGATAAGAAACAAGGAAATGATAACAAGATTTCATTGTCATGTAAACACTGTTTAAAAGAACTACCAAATCAGTTTTACTGCATGGACTGAACTCAAAGGTTATAATCGAATAGGTTATAAAGAGATTGGTAGTTCTGGTCAACCTAAAAAACAATGTAAAGCGCGGGTTCAACATTTACCCATTTTAATTTATTGTGTGCTCTGCGTCATTTGTAGACTTCGAGAAACGGGTCGATATGTTCGGTAACTTCAATAATATTTCTCTTAATATTTTATTTTATATTTTAAATATTATTAAATATTTTTATTTATTATTTTTTAGTAATAATCGTATCTCAACCTTGTAAAATCAGCTTATAAAGTGAGGTTTGTATTCACTTATATACTATGAAATATGTTTGTCTCTATTCGATGTGAGATTTATAGCATGTTCCGTCACGTCGAGGTCATCCAACTCGTATGTGAGAATATATATATTTATGGGTGGTCTGACATCGACTAGAGATAAAAATATTTCATAATATATAAGTAAGTGCAAACTCACTTTATAAGCCAGGTTGAGTTAGATCTAAAATTCTCTTCTTAATATGGTATCAGAGTCATTTAGATCTTATCCTAACAAGAATTTGTTGGGTTTATCAGGTCACCCGCTATCGGATCACCCATAAATATATAATCTCACGTACGAGTTAATAGGTCTAATCTAGGTGTGAGGGTGTGTTGAAAATATCATATATGGATTAAAGATAAAAGGCATTTTATAATATATATAAGTAAGTGCAAACCTTTTTTGTGGTCGGCTCGACATCTTTTTTGTGAGTGTACTTTTTCTCATCGAGTTTGGGCTCTTTGCTCTAGGTGGATTGGTATTGCGTTGGCTATAAGAAAAATGATAAAAAATGGTAAGAAGAAGAGATGTTTCTTATTCTCTTATGTGTATGTTTACATCACTTCATGTATAGGAAATATATAGAGAGTTTCTCTCTCCAAATTACAATCTAATTAGGTAGAGATATTAATCTTGAGATTCTATCATTATTAAATTAATTGCATATAATTGGGTACAATATCGTACAATATTGCATATAATTTAATAATTATTATTTCCTTAATACTCCTCTCAAGTTGGTAGGTGAAGATCATCATGAACCCCCAACTTGTGTCGTAGCATCAAAAACCATTCCTTGCCTAGTGGCTTTGTAAAAATATCTGCAAGCTGATACTGTGTCGGTACATATGAAAGACTGATTATCCCAACATGTAATTTTTCTCGCACAATGTGACAGTCTATCTCAATGTGTTTTGTGCGTTCATGAAATACTGGGTTTGCTGCTATATGTAATGCTGCTTGATTGTCACAGAAAAGTTGAGTTGGCAAGTTACAAGGCACCTTTAAATCCTGCAACAGATATCGCAACCAAACTATCTCCAAACAAGTATTGGCCATTGCGCGGTATTCTGCTTCCGCTGATGATCTTGATACGTTTGTCTGTTTTTTTTTACTTCCATGAGATAATAGAAGAACTAAGAAAAATGCAATACCCAGATACTGATCTCCGAGTTGTCTGACAACCTCCCCATTCTGAGTCGCAATAAGCTGTCAATGTCAGATTGTTTTCGGATGACAATAGCAATCCTTGTCCTGGTGATCCTTTGATGTACTTTAGAACTCGAATTGCGGCATCCCAATGAGGTTTCCGTGGATCCTGTATATATTGACTTAGGGTCCGAACCGAAAATGCTATGTCAGGCCGAGTAACCGTGAGGTATATCAGTCGTCCCACGAGTCGCCTGTATTTGACTGGATCCTTTAATAACTCTCCATCGTCTGGTGTGAGTTTTAGGTATTGTTCCATTGGAAATTTGTCTGGACGAGCACCTGTGAGTCCCGTATCCTGCAAAATATCAAGCGCATATTTTCTTTGGGACATGTAAATACCAGCTTTGGAACGAGAAAATTCAATCCCTAGAAAATATTTTAGGTCTCCAAGATCTTTAATGCGAAATTGTTGTAATAGACAATCTTTAACACGCTGAATTTCTGTCAAAAGAATATCATCCACATAAATCAAAAGGGCAGTAAATGATGAGTTATTTTGTCTTGTGAATAGAGAGTAATATTTCTTGGACTGTTGAAATCCTACAGATTTAATCACATGAGAAAATGTTGAAAACCATGTTCGAAATGCTTGTTTGAGACCATAAAGGGATTTGTTGAGTCGACATACAATGTTCTCCCCCTGTCGATGATGCCCGGGTGGCAAGTCTATGTAAATAATTTCATGCAATGTGCCATGTAAGAAGGCATTTTGCACATCTAGCTGGTGGGTAAACCAATTTTTGGCTGCTGCAATGGTGAGGAGACACCTCAAAGTTGTTAATTTTGCTGTGGGTGAAAAAGTTTCAGAATAGTCGACACCTTCAATCTGAGTGTACCCATTTGTGACAAGGCGCGCCTTATATCTGTCGACGCTACCATCTGAGTTGTACTTTATTTTATACACCCATTTGCATCCGATGGGTTTCTGCCCAGCGGGTAACGATGTCAAGGTCCATGTTTGATTTAGCTGCAAGACGGAAAGCTCTTCGTCCATTGCTTTTTGCCAATTTGGATCAAGGATAGCTTGAGCATAGGTGGTTGTGATGTTAGCAAGATATGCACTATGTGTAGAAGAAAATCGTGAATTAGAAAGAAAATGATGCATAGGATACTTGGTTCCATTCGGCCGGTCTTGGGCAGTGGTCGAATGATTGGCTTGGGATCCCGTTACGTAGTCTTGAAGCCATGAAGGTGGGGTTGATGTGCGACTGGATCGTCGAACAGGAAGGTCGGTTGGAGAAGGTTTGGTAATGGGTGTTAGACTTCTTGGCATGGGAGAAGAAGGTTGGTCTACTAGAGGTTCAGGTGTATTATGACGAGTATGAGAAGAAGGTTGGTTTGATGGAGGTTCAGGTGCATTGTGATGAGTAAGAGAAGAAGGTTGATCGAGTGAATGTTGGACAGGAGTGGGTAAGTCAATGTCAATAGTGGGCAAAATACCTTGTAATGGAGGTGAGGATTGTGTCTGTGACTGTTGGCAGAATGGGAAAACACTTTCATGGAAGATGACATCCCGACTTGTAAAAAAAGTGTATGCATCTATATCAAATAATTTGTATGTTTTTTTGACTATGAGGATAACTAATGAAGATGCATTGTCGGGCACGCGAATCAAATTTTTGCTTAGGTAAAACAACAGTTGCGTAACAGAGGCAACCCAACATTTTTAGGTGAGAAAGTGAAGGTGGTTGATTATATAGTAGCTCAAAAGGAGATTTATTTTTTAGTAAAGGTGATGGCAAACGATTAATGATATATGTGGCGGTTAAAACGCATTCTCTCCAAAATTATAATGGTAAATTGGACTGAAATAGGAGGGCTCGTGCTGTGTTTAAAACGTGTCTATGTTTGTGTTCTACTACTCCATTTTGTTGAGGAGTGTAGACGCAAGTGCGTTGACATTCAATACATTTTTTGAGAAAAAAAATCATACATTGAAATAAATTCTAGTCCGTTGTCAACGCGGATGGTTTTAATAGATGCCTGAAATTGATTTTGTGCAAATGTAATGAATGACTCTAAGAGATGTTGGATTTCAAATTTGTGATTCATAAGAAATAGCCAAGTACATCTAGTATAGTCATCGACTATAGTGAGAAAAAAAACGTTTTCCAAAATGAGTTGGGGTTTTATGAGGACCCCAAATGTCACAATGCAATAGATTAAATGGAGAATGAGATTTTATTGTGCTTAAAGGAAAGGGTAGCCTTGTCTGTTTAGCTTTGGGACAAATACTACAATTATTATGAATGGGAATGAGATTTTTACTGATAGGGATAGGTAGTAAGGAAGATACATGTTGTAGACACGCCGGAGAAGGATGTCCAAGGCGCTTGTGCCATAAATCAGGGTCGGTCGATATTTGAGATGCGTGGGCTTGGTTTGGAAGTGGGGACATGTAGTATAAGCCTGCGTGTTGTTTACCCGAGCCAATCATCCTCCCCATAGCAAGTCCTGTAAAACGCAACCATGTAGAGTAAAAACGACACAACAATTTAGTGAACTAGTTATCTTACTAATGGAAATGATATTTAAATTAAAAGAAGGAACACAACGAACATATTTGAGAGTGATTTTGTCATTGAATTTAATTGTGCCTGTAGATGAGATGGGCGCAGTTGAGCCTGTGGGCAAATTAACATTTGAAATAAATGATGATGAAGTGTGTGAGAAAAATTGTGAATCAGATGCAATGTGATCGGTTGCTCCGCTATCCAAAATGCATGGTTTCGTAAAAGCAGAATTAGAAGAGGAGTTATGGACAAGCAGACCTGCAGAGCTAACAAACGTATCACTTTTACTGTTATTGTTGAGTGAGTAAATAGCTTTTGCCAATGGCTGAATTTGCTCGGCACTGAAACCTAAGCCTTGTACGAGGTTTCTATCGGACTCGTTACTGATGCCTTCTTTGCCAGACATGATTTTTTTATTTAGGGGATAAAAATGGAACCATATAAGAAAATGATAAAAAATGGTAAGAAGAAGAGATGTTTCTTATTATCTTATGTGTATGTTTATATCACTTCATGTATAGGAAATATATAAGGAGTTTCTCTCTCCAAATTACAATCTAATTAGGTAGAGATATTAATCATGAGATTCTATCATTATTAAATTAATTGCATATAATTAGGTACAATATCGTACAATATTGCATACAATAATTACATATAATTTGATAATTATTATTTCCTTAATATTGACACATCATAATGAGCCGATGCACCACTTTGAGAATTTCAATATTGTACATTTTAACTATAAGCAAAATCAAGTTGGAGAGGTATGTGGGTGGCAATAGTAAGGTGTATTTGGGATCAAAGAAATGAGGTTATTTTTAAACAAGGGGTTCTGGATGAGGAAGAAGTTTTTCATTCGGCACAATTGCTTTCTTGGTTATGGTTGAAACATAGAGTAAAGTCTTTTACCTATGCTTTCTTCGATTGGATTCTAAACCCCAACCAATGTATTCAAAGTTGTGGATGACAGTAGGGTCAGTGTATTGGTTGGTGTATGCATGGGAGGATCACTTATGGAGATGGAGGGGTAAAACCTATAAAAAGGGAGGAAGGGTTTCTGCGTGCCTATGTTTTATTTGATGTTTGGAAATTGTTGATCTTGTTGAACTTGTGGTCACTAATGGTAGCATATATGCCATAGAAGGAAATCTGGAAGTATAAGGAGCCCTTGGAAACAAAACTACAGACCTTTAGCAGTAGTAGTATCGTGACTGGAAGATTATGCATCATGTATTTTGCTCCCTGTATTGGATTTGTGGAACAGGACCAGTAAAATAGGTTCAGGTGATACCGAAACAATTCTATGATATGTATGAGTCAGAGAAGAAATAAGCAAATCATGGGTTGATTGTGGGTTTGTTTTTGGTTTGAAGTGAGAATATAGGGGCTGACCGATTTAGTTTGGCGGTGATTATCTGCTATGGAGAAGATATTTGAGGGATTCTAGTTTTTGAAGGTTCTTAAATCTGCAGCCTAATTGATGCCCAAGACCAAGTACCTGAGACGTAAAGGTATGAAACTAAATTCAATGAGGAGGTACGAAGGGTCTTTAAAGTCCTTTTTTGGTGTGACAAAAGCACAAGCAGGTGGAAGGAGTGTGTGCAATATTGTGAAACAAGGAAGGAGCTAGGTGTCAATCTCATAACATTTGCAAACTGTCAACAGTTCTTATATGCGTGTGTTAGTCCCTGCACCTAAGATTCATTTGTATTTTGTCTGCAATTGTGTGGTAGACCCTGCATCTTGTTTCTCTTTTGCAACAACCATCACATACCAACTTTTCTGATTGTACTGTTTTTGTTTTGAGTGTTTTTATGTGTATGCTATGGTATTTGGTATAAGGGTTGGGACACCCCTGAAGTGTCCCATTTAATTTATTTTATTTTTTTCTGATAAAAAAAATAAGTACAAACCTCATCTTACAATTCAATTTAATAAGGTTAAATTAAGTTTAAAGTTCAATTGTTAATAATTTTATTAGTGTTGAATTTGCTAAACAATAAAAAAAATGAAAACAAGAATAAAATAAATTAGCAACCTTATTATAACATAAGTTTATACATCATGATCGTGTTATGAAGAATACAAAAGATTATTTAGATTGTTTACTGTATGTTACTTGTATTAGGTGATTTTTTTTGTCTTCACCATCTTAGTTTTTTTTTAATTCTTTTTCTTTAGTTACATACATTAATATAATGCGATATACATTATTCTAAGAAATATTTTTATGTAGAAAATTGAAATAATTTAATTGTTTTCTTTCATTATTTATTGTGTTTTTCTTTTAACTAGTGACATTTGTAAAAAGTGTTAAAGGAGAGAACATTTAAGTTTAAGATTCATATTTAATAGTAAGATTTTGAGTGTGAAGTTTTATTTTATCGGTAATTAAAGAATGAATAAATAAAAGTATTATTTTAGGATATTCTAATCTTATTATAAAAATTACCTTCAGAATAATTCAATATGCCTATTTCAGCAGCAGAAAATAGGAACCTATTAAACATTCAGAAAAGACCAAACACAGCCATATTAACTATTAATAATTTTTTATATCTAAAATAGTATTTAATTTAATTAATATAGTCACCAAATATTTTTTCTCTAATTTTACTTGATTTTCTCTAATATTAGGTATTTAGCAAGATAAACATATATAAATGAGACGAGTATTATAGGGAAAAAAAATTTAAAAACTCATTTTGATTAAGATTTTGAATTAGAAGTGATGCTATAATTGTATGGAACTATTCATAATCAGATCTACACTAAAGAAAATAGATTTGTAATATAAGTTTAATAATAATGTTTAATAATATTAGTTATGTCAATCCGTAGTTATAAATAATGATATGCATTGATTCTCTTTTGATACTTGTATTGAATTATTTTTAAGTAAGTTATTTAAATTAAATTGAACTATAACTTACAAAATTGAAAAATATGTTTTTAAAATAAAATATTTATTAATATTATTTTAAACAATTTAGATACTATAAAAAAATATCAATTTAGTTAAGTTCACTCAAGTTATAGTACAATTACGTTCAAATTATTTGAACAGGTATGTAATTAATCCACTTGTGTTGTTGAGTTCACTCCAATATTTTATTAAATCTATGCATTTTGTATCATCTACATTACTATATTATAGAAAATGGGTATTATGATAAACAGAGAATAATAGAGAAATCTAAAGTTATTTTAGAGATCAATTACAAGAGTTAAAATAATAATAGGAGGATTAAAAGTAGTTATTTTTCAAGAACTTAAAAGCAAAATTTTAAAATTTGATGGGCATCTATATTTTAAAAGATATTATAACCAAAACAAGATTTGGTCACACGAAATAAAACTTATTTAAGTTTAAATAGAGTTTTTAAAATTAAATTCAAATTTAAAAAACTATAATTTGAATGTTTATATTACAAAAAATAGTATTTAATATTTGTTATATACAAATATAATACCTCTATATGTTTTTAATCATTTTAGATAATATTGTTTTAATTTTAAAAAAAATCCCTAATTAAGTTGGGACCTTTCACACTTTTGAGAAATTTTAAAAATTCCATTTTATTTATCAATCAAACTTTACGTAATTTTAAATTGAGTGCTTCTTCATGATTATTTATGGCGAAATTGTTCTTAAAGAAGGAAATGAATTGAGTTGTTAGAAATTCTCTACAGATATATAGTGCATTGCATTTAGCCATGTAGAGATATATTTTGTCAATTAATTCCTGTGTGCTAAGAGATGGCAACCCTATCTTGATCTTGGTTGAAATATGGTTCTTGGTGTCATCAAATCTCATCTCTTTTTCCTTGTTTTGTTGAACAAAAAATGGTGCTCTATTTTGTACAAAATCAAAAGCCTGTCTTTTTTTAGCATGTGTTGAACCTTATGCAGAAGCTTTTTTGTGAATATTCACAATCTCTGAATGGCTACAGCATAGTGGTTTGAAATAGATTGCATGCAATCAAAATCGTTGAAGGTGGCCGAAGCTTCATCACTTTATCACTCCTATAACATAGCATTTTCA
Source organism: Phaseolus vulgaris (assembly GCF_051622355.1). Classification (NCBI taxonomy): domain Eukaryota; kingdom Viridiplantae; phylum Streptophyta; class Magnoliopsida; order Fabales; family Fabaceae; genus Phaseolus; species Phaseolus vulgaris. The sequence goes on along the minus strand of NC_143498.1, from coordinate 45,093,046 downwards.
CGACAAGATCTTCCTGTCAATAATCATTGGCATGAAATATTTAACTTGAGTGGAGAGAAAATGAGAAGGATGATACATGTATTCGATCTCCCCACTAATCCAATCTTATCTTGGATTAAGCACTTTTATCATGGTAAACTTACTTGTGGTTACAAAAAGTTTTTGTACCTTTCATGGTGGTAGGAATGAGTTTCTTTAGCACAAAGTTGATCAATTTTAAAACACATAATGCTTGACTTTACCTGCAACAGTACCATTTGAAGATTACACAGTGTTGGATATGGGCAACGTTTGGTTTGTGCAGATCCCAAGAGAAATCAATGGCGATTCCATTTCCCCACCCTAATGTCTCAAATGGGTCTTTACAGAAAGTGACAACATGGCCTTGGACCATATTAACCGTTGTAGTTATCATATAACATTATTAGTGATTGAAGATTGGACAACATTTTTACAAAAATAATTATGATATTCCCTAAGAAAGTAAGAAATTTAATATTCTATATACTCATTATCCACAAGCTGACAAGAATTTCTTTTTCTTTTCTCTATCTTTTATTACACTCAAGGACGGAAACATTATTGCTTGGGTAAAAAAATATACAAGAGCTATAAGGGTTTTGAAAGAGTTTTGAGCTGTGATTATCATTGGATTCCTTAAGCTATGCTTGTTGTATCACTGGCTTGGGGCATCACTTAATGATCATTAATTCAAGGGGAGTGGAAACAAAATCTCTAACCAAATGCCACTTGAGACGTGTATCTTGGTAGATTTTCCAATGGAAAATACTTGAAACTAAAAAGAAAAAAGAAAAAACTCCACACATCTATAGTTGGTTAGCTTGTAGCTTAAAGATAGTTTATTCAGGTAGTGGTCTCCACTAGGGCAATTATTGAACATATTTTGAAGTTTTTTTTTCTTGGAAGATGATATATTCACACCGTGAATAGTAAATACATACATTTAACAGTCTAAAATATTATTATTTGAATTATTTTTTAATTAAAAATATGATTATATTATTATAAAGAGTTGTGAAGTGTGTTTTACTATTTGTGGTGTCAAAAGAAAAGTTTTCATCTTTTTCTTAGGGTATTCCATTTTGATGTGGGGGCCATGGGTTTGACTAAGAGAGAGATATGAATGAGTGAGATGGAACAGTGTACTCATGAGTTTGAAGGCCAAGGAGTGATCCTTTTGTGAATTAGATTACGTGTTAACAAAAAGCTGAGCTAGAAGATCTATTTGGGATGATTTTGGCTCCCAACCATGTTAAGAGAAAAAGGGAAAGCAACCAAAAGGAACTCGACCATGTAACATTATAAAAAGTGGCATTTCGAATCTTTAACCAGATTGAAAAGGATATTTTCATTAAGGTGAACAATTAACAGAGTGAAACATATAAATATATTTCTCACTAGTTCAAATTAAAATACCTCAAAATTTAAATTCTTATAAGCTGAGAGTATTAGCCATTTTCATTATTACGTTTTTAAAAAAATTCCTTTAATCTGCATATATTCGCACATTTACCATAACTTTAGTCTCTATTTATCCTGTTATTATATAGATGTTCTCACTTGAAATTAATGTTGCCATCTTAAAATGGTTCTTTTATCAATAAATAAAAAATTAAATAAATAAGAGTATTTAAGGGTTATCCCAACTCTTATAAAAAAACTTCATTACATAACCCTTAAGATAAATCTTTCCACAACCTATATAAAAAAACTATACTTTATATTAGCTTAGAATTGATTTTTCAAAACGATTGACACAAAAAATTGATCAACAAAGATATTTACAATACCTGAAGAGATAAAAAGATCATAATTTTTCAAGAAAGCATGTAGCGTTCTCTTGTAGAGATATTTGAAATCAACAACACCTTCATGACATCAACTTTGTATTAATCATTAGTCTCTTTACATAAATAGTATAAATACTGAAATTAGATCTTCTAGAATGTCTCATCCAGTGGTATGCATACTAAGCAATCAACTATGATCATTTTCTAAAATGTTATTTCAACCACACAAAAATTGTTTCTCTACCTTTGTACAATAGGCACAACCTCCTCACTATCCTCCTCCCACTCTCCTACAACCTCTATCACCATATGCACAACATCCTCACTTTACCTTTATCTTTTTATGAACCTGCAATACAATCCTCTTTATCTTTTTATGAACCTGCAATACAATCCTCTTTTCTTAACCATAAACTTGTAAAGAGGGAATACGTAATACACCAGCACTAAAAGAAAGCATATCAAAGAAAGAAGGACATTTATCATCTTTCGTGCATAAACAATTTTCTATGTATGTTTTATGGCAAAATAACACCAGATAACATTGTTAAACCCCTAGGCTACTTCAAAGATATAAAACAATTCATAAAATAGAGAAATGAATTCGAATATGAGAAGTTAACCTTTAAATTATATTATATGGATTGTTTTGGAAAGATTACCTGTTTATAATAAAAGTTTTTTTTTAGATAAATATTTCTTAGAAAAATGAAAGTATTATTTTGCAGGAAGTAAATTATTTTTATAAACAATCTATTTTCTATATATTAATATTAAATATTATTTTTAAAGATAAAAAATGTTTTGATTTTAGACTTTTCTTATTTAAATAAATGTTATATATACATATATATATATATATATTACAACAAAATTTTGTCACACATAATTTATTTATTTTAAATAATTAATATTATTTAATTTATTATTTTAAATATAAATAATTGACATAAAATTAAATAATATTTTTACTTATTAATGGATAATCTAAAATAAAATAGAAGACTAAAAAGTCATTTCGCTCACTTTTAAAATAAGTGAATTCCAATTCTAAATTATGTAATATTATACATGTTTATGTGAACCAAATATTGTTGTTTTAATAGAAATAACTTCATACACTAGTTTAAAAGTATTATTTATTTATTTATTTATTTATTTATTTACCATATAAGAGACTTTATTGTTTAAAGCAATTTTATTTTTAAATAATAAAAACAAAGAAGACTTTAAAAAAATCAAAGTTAATATATTCCTACAGTAATAAAATAAAAAGTAAATTTAGAATGGCTCTTACTCACCTCTAATTTATAGTTTATTTTTTTTTACTAGCAGGTGAAAAAAAAATCCATATTAAAAAAGTACAAGAATATGTTCAACCCGAGAGGTCATAAAAAAACTCAAATAAAGTTAGTGATTGTGAATGGGCTTAAAAACAAATATTAGACAAACACCTATATTAATTCTTATATTTGCTCCTTAATTACCATACCAAATTCCAAATTCCTTTAGTAATATTAGACAACTTGCAGGCAAATACTAATTGTATATTTAGCTCAAAATAGTATAAAATAATTAAATAGTAAATATTTTAGAGATAAAAAATAATTATTTAAGTTATATACTATTTTATAAACTAAAAAAATATTTAAAATAATTTTTATCATTAATATAAATTTATAAAGTAGTTTTTAAATTGGTATCTACCTTGTTATCTAATATTAGCCACTAAAATTTTAGCTATTAATCACTTTAGATTCTAAATTAATCTTTAATTATAAATTAGTAATTAATTATAAATTAGTAATTAATTTAAGAAATCTAAAATAGTTAATACGTAAAACTTTAGTACCTAATATTATATATAATTTAGAAAGTATTTTATAAATTTTTATTAATAATAAAAACTATTTTATATACCAATAATATTTTAGTTTATAAAATATAAAAAATATTATAAGAAAAATAAATAAAAACTAATTTTAGAGACAACCAATAATTATTTTTTGTCTCTAAAATTAGTTTCTATTTAATGATTTTTTTAGTGTAATTATTTTTTATTTCTAAAATTAATTATGATTTAATTTTTTTTTTAGTGGTAGGAGTTTTATGTATCAACTTACACTACAAAAAAATCATTAAATAGTAACTAAATTTAGAGACAAAAAATAATTAGTATATTAATTAAATTAGATACTATTTTAATGATTAAAAAATTATTGGTGTGTAAAGTGGTTTCTATTATTAATAAAAATTAAAAAAATGGTTTATAAATTGGTATCTAAATTAGCTACAAAAATTTTAGCTACTAATATTTTAGATTTCAAATTAGTCTCTAAAAGACTAATAGAAACTAATTTAGAATATAAGTAATTAGTAGTTAATCTTGGTAGCTAGTACTTATATACCAAATTAAAAACTAGTTTATAATTTTTTATTAATAATAGAAACTACTTTAAATATCAATAACTTTTTTATTTTATAAAATATTTTCTATTTTAGTTAATATTTATTTATTTTGATCTCTAAAATTAATTTTTATTTACTATTTTTTTTTTATTATTAACCATACAGCATACAAGAGGAGACAGAAGAAAATGTCTGCATCAGCCAACTTTGCCTTGCTATCTCATAGTTACACACTTGCAAAGACCTTCAAATCATGCTTATCTGTTGCAGTTGATGTGGATGCTTATCTGTTGCACAAACCTAGCATGTGGTTATCTAATTTTGTTAAGTATATTGGATAATTGCATTTTAATTTTTTTTTCCAATGTGTATTTTGATCTAGCTTCTTATTTTTTATGAAAAAAATTGTGGAATTGACAATTAGGGAATGTTATTCAAATAATAATAATTTATGAATATTTTAATAAAAAATAAGAATGAAATTATCCAAGTCCTAAATTTTCAAACTAATTTTTATGTTTAATTTATATAACTTGTATTATTACTTTGACCATCCTCTTGGGGTTGTACACATTGGTATGAATCGATCCACAAAATTAAAACTTATTATAACACAATTTGATCTCGTTATATAGTTATTAAGCTCAATTCATATGTACTTAGTTTACCACTTGTTTTACATGTAGGGTAGATTGGCTAGATAGGGGTTTGTGTTATACTTGGTTGGGAGTGTTAGCAGTGAATTATTGTAAAGTAAAACAACATTTTACGTTTTTTGGTAAGAGATTTGGAAACATAGGAATAAGTGTATTTTTAAGAATGCTCGAATAGATTATATGGAAGTATTTACGCACAACTAAAGGTGTGGTCGTGGATAACAATTAAGGAACACCAAACTGACTTTTCCTACTCTGAGTGGTGTATGGACCCTATGACATGTATGAGTTATATGAAGATATTTTTGTTATTATTGCACCCTAAACCTTTAATGATATATTTCTTACTCTTTAGCATGTTTAAGGAAGGAGAACATAAATGCAATATACATAGAAAAGGAAATGGTTGGTTCTAATTGTGAAAGCTCAAAAAGTTGAAAATAAGAATAATTTATTCCTATTAATGGGAAAAAAGAAAAAGAAAAAATTCATGTTGAAAATCATGAAAAGGTAGAAAGAAAATGACGAAAAGTGTGAAGTCAAAAGAAAATGGTGATTATATAACACATATGTGTTATATTGGACGGTAAGTATGTTCTTCTTCTTTAAGATTTGCATTTTCTTATATTTAAAAAACAATATTTTTTTTGGAAACCCAACCTCATTACAATCCTCGAAAAGACCTCAAGATTCATGTTTCTAATATGTTTGTGATTTGAAGATAAAATGAAAAGCAACTGTGATGAGAATGAATTCCTTAATGATGGTCTTTGATCTGATCCAGGAAGTTGATTGTATCTACACTTTTCTATATTTAAAGTTAGAAGCATCATAAGTTTCTAATTTGATTTGTTGTTTAGTGAATTAAGTTGTTTTGATATTTAAATTCAAATATATTCATTTACTTTTCTCGAGGACCAGCAAGATTATAAGTTGGCGAGAGTGATAAGTGCCTAATTTTAGTAATATTTCATATTAAAATATAGACACTTATGAATATTAATTGCTAAAATAAATACAAAATAACTCATAATGTATGAATTTATACATATTTTATGAGCTTTATTTGAATAAAGACATTTTATTCTCAAATTTATCTGAAGTGGATGAGACTCAAAACTAAGTTCCTTCAATGACCAAAGAAACTTTAATCATTACATCAGACAATAAAAATCATAAAGTGTAATAAAGATCATAATGTAACCAAAGAATTAGTTTGATCTAGTGGTTAATGATTTGTTGTCACTCAAAAGACTTGGCTTTGAATCCTATTATTTCTAACATTAATAATAATAAAAATAGGCATAAATAATAATGCTAGTCAATTTAATTACATTTCTACATGAAACTAAACTTTTTTATCCGAGTTTTTTTATCAATAATAAAAAATAAAAATATTTAAATAATATTTCAACTCTTGTGATAAAAATATAGTTGACAAAAAACCCATCTCACTATCTATATTCCTAGTATGAACAGCAAGATCCATCAAAGTGAGTAGTTGATCGTGTCTATCACCTCTGAAAAGAAATTAACCATTTGATGGACACCAAATTTTAATCTTAATAACAACAGTTTATTTTGAAGAAGAGATCTAAATCAGGTTAGAACATGAGATAGAATTTGAAGAAGTGTTTGATAGTTCAATCTTATAGTTTATTTTACATTTTATTATTTCCTTAATTTTGAGAACTTGGTAAATTTATTAACAGGCACCTAGTTAAAAAGGAAGAAAAATAAAATCTAAAGGGAAAAGTTAGAGGGATAAATGATTGTTGTTTGGTCTGTGTCTGCGTTCATGATAATATTCAGTCCTCCCTGCACTATATCATTAGAATCACTGATTTACCATATTCATGCATAGCCCAGTTGACTTTCTCCTATGACCATCACCTGTGCAAGCTTTTCATAACCCTATAATTAAATTTATTGCCAGAAACAATAATGTTCCTTCAACGAGTTTTTATTCCTTCCACCACTGAACATCATGGTTTTTCTTTTCTTTTCTTTTCTTGTTTGCATTTTTTTCTGCATTCATATAAGAGAATCTTTTCCAGTGCAGACTCAAAACTCAAAATATTTTCCATACACAGACGATTAAAAATTGAAAATGGGTGAGCTATAAAGAAAGCATTTGACTAGTATAGGTAGTTATAGCTAGAGTGTGTTGTGGTTAAAATTTGGATGATAGATGATGGGTGATAGTATATAATTATGATGGATGATCGATAATTGAGGAAACTTAGAGAGATATAATTGATTTGGTAGATGTAAACCCAACCAATTAGCAACAGAAACAAATATGAATGATTATGCCTCCATACTGCACGAAACCAGGTAAATTGCTGTTAACTACTTCCGACAAATTGAATCTCTACATCATCAAACCAACATTAATAATTAATACTATATCGTCTCTTTTTACTGTTTAATTAACCTGTAACTAGTTAATTATAGTATGTGATTTTGTTTCTATGAATTTTCCAATCTTCCATTCCACAAATAATGAATAGTCCAAAAAACTGTAAATTGTTTTGAAAGTGAATTTTCTGTGTTATTATTATATAAGTTTGTTAACTTTTATAATCATTATATTACTTTTTAATTTAATTTTGCATGTATCAATTTAGTTTCATTTATTTATCGTTCAAAAAAGTTATAAAAAAACTGTAAAATGATATCTTTTTAACGCAATTGATTTAGGCACACACAATACTGTGGTACTGTCCATTTCAATCTAAGTATATTTAAGTATTTTTCACAAAATGAAACAATTTAATGAGTCAATTTTTTTCTAAATTGTTCTTGTTATTTATTTTCTGCCATAGGGTTGCTTTCTTCATATTAATTATTTATTTGAGATAAAATAAAAATAAAATATTAAATGTTACGTAAAAAACCTAAAGCATCACTTAATATGAATTAAAAAAAATGTGTTAAAACGAGACTTCTTTTGAAATGGATGAAGAAGCGGCTTTTAAATTTTTGATAACATTAAAACTAAATCTTAAATAAATAAAATTACATATTTAATACTAATTTATTGTTTGTTTAATATTAAATCTTAAATACAAGTAATAATATCTAACTAAGTTAAATCAATCACGATCTAAATTACTAAAAAGGAAATATTTTCTAATCTAATCTAAAAACAAAAATTTAACAAGATATATTAATCTTTTCTTAGCTATTTTTATTGCATTCGGTAGTCAGATTCAAATAAACTTTATATTTGATCAACAAAATTAGTAGAATTTTTTTTAAAGTCTAAAACAAATTTATACGATAGGATCTAGAACAAATTGAACATGATCAATGATCATAAACATGTTTTAGTTATCCAATAGAACATGTTCCTAGGTAATTGTGTGAGAGGCAAAAAAACTTGGACTTTTTCCAAACTCCGTTTCCAAGCCTTGTAAAGGGTAAAACAGAAAGAAGGTGTAAATCGGTGGAAAGCTATGATGATAAAGGGCAGCATGGTCAGCAGTGTGTGAAACAAAGGTTGGCACTCTAAAAGATTCAATTATATCGTGACAAAGTAGGAATTGTTTGAAGAAATGGGAGGTTGAAGGTGTCACAACTTTAGGGCAATAAGATCATTGTTGAAAAGGACCTTAAGAGGGGTAGCAGGGTACCTTCTCTAGGGTTTCAAAGAAAGGATTGAAAACTTGAGGGGAAAATAAGGAAGCATGTCCTCAATTTGGCATGATGCTGTTGGCCATCAATTGACACCACCATAAAGTGTACTCATACCCCAATTGGATTGTTCCCCATCATTCTTTTTCCTCCTTTTCCATTGCCCTTTGGTGCTTCTTAACGTTAAATATAAACCTCTAATTAGCCTCTAACCCTTCATACACTTACTTCCCTTTGGGCCTCATGCCCTTTTTCAACCATTGTCTCCACATGCCATTTATTTTTATTTTATCTTCACAACAATAGTATCATAATACTCATTTTTATTAGTTTCTTAAGTATATATATAAATATATTTATGTTCAAAATATGATCAAGGACTAATTCTGTCATGTTCTGAAATGCTAAAGTGTTTCTGCATTACAGTTTGTTTGTTTGTTTGTTCAAGTCAGTAGTTTTATTATTGTTCCATTTTGAACATTGGCATGCACAAGTAAATGACCTTTTTCTTTACAAAAATGCATGGTGTGGTTAGTGATATGATAGGAGGGGATGGTGGATTGGATTACGCAATGGTTACCATGATTGCTTGAATCAACGGTGAAGATTCCCCGAGTGGAAAAGCTAGAAGGAAAAGCGTGCCAACGTGACCCCGATATAGAACAAGAGCCTCCCTCCCTTTCCACCATTGACATTCTCTCACTCTACCTTCTCCACTCTTTACTCGGCGATTGACAACTTCTCAAAAACCTCTATCTCTCCCTCACTCTGCAAAGGGTAAAGACTACTTTCACAATTGCATTCCCAGAGAAACTAAACCTTCTTCCTCCACAAGCAAAAGCCTCACATGTCGTCGGATATAAGCTAGATAATTAGCCACCCTTTTTCTTTCCTTCTTTAACTCAACCTTCTTCACACCCCTTTTGGAATCTAACAAGGTTGTTCGTTATTCAATGGCTAGTTGCGAGATTTGCTGCGTTGAGTCTGGTGTTTCAGTTTCAGCGTTAAGTGTGGTGGTGGGTTTGGGTTTGTTTTGACTGTAGTGAGGGAAAGTTGGAAGCTTTGGTTGGTGGGGTGGTGGGAATTGGCGGGGTGAGTGATGGGTGCGGATCGTCTGATACTGCCAACAGTTGGACCGCCATTAAAACGGCGAGCGGGATTGCGGAGGAAGCAGGCTGGAAGAGGTTCCTACAGAGGGAGCTAGGGGAAGGAGGGTGAGTGTGTGGTGTTGGAGGGGTTTTCTTCTTTTTTGGAGGATTGGAATTCACGACCCTTTTCTCGGGGGTGCCTTCGGGGTGTTAAAGTTTCTGACTTGTTTAAGGAGGGGCAGCATGGGTACTAACTTGCACCAAGTACTCAGAAGCCTCTGTTTGAATACTCACTGGAACTACGCCATCTTTTGGAAGCTCAAACATCGTGCTCGAATGTATGATACTACTATGTATCTTGTTATTGTTGGTAGTGCTTGTGATGTTATTTCTTTTTGTTCTGTGTGTGTGTGCCTTGTGTGTTGCGTCTTTCCTTTGGTGTGTCTTTGAACTTACCCTCGTTTTGGATGTAAGCAACTCATAATATGCTAAATTTGGTGAAGTTGTGGTTTTGCATGTTTGAATCCTTTGTCTGAAATTTGACTTGCCATTTTACTTACCGGATTAATTTGATTGGTTGTGTACATTTTCCAGCTTTTGCCTGTTTAACTAATTTTATAATGCCAAATGGGTTTTATCAACCGTTTGAGATCCCTCGTAGATTAATGATAAGGTCAAAATAGTGTATCTAATTGGTTTTGTGGGGTTGAGTTGACCAAAATTCTAAGATCAACTTTAAGTGTGAAGGATTTTTATTGATATTTATCCCTGTGTTTTGTCCTTCTTCCAAGTTTGGTGATTTCCATGCTTGGTTTGAATTTAGAGTTTTTGTACTAAGAAGGGCATGTGTTGTGTATCTGCTCTCTTGAATCAATGTCATTGTACTGTTTTGCGAGTATTTTTGCTCTTGGATGTTTTCTATTTTGTCATTTTGTTTGAGGATTGTGATCCTTCTGTTATTTGAAATCTTTTATGTTTTTCATTGTATTGTGATGGAAGTAGGATAAGTGTGGCATTTGTTGTTGTTTTATATCAAGTGTACTGGCAGAAAGCTCGTTACTGTTGAATGATGTAATGTTGCTCGCAATTTTGGTGATTCGTTTTTTTATGTTACAGATTTATTTATCAGTGTTGAACTTGAATTCCATAATGTTGTCCCCTAAAGTTTCTCGATGTGGTTCTTGCTTGCAGGATCTTGACATGGGAGGACGCGTACTATAACAATCCTGATGATTATGACTCTTCAGAAAATAAGCACTGCCGGAATATCGTGGAGCAGATTGGTTGTGGGAAATTTTCGCACAACGCATTAGGCTTAGCAGTGGCTAAGATGTCGTATCATGCATATTCCTTAGGAGAAGGGTATGATTGATTAAATGTAGAATTTATACTGTACACAATTTGATTTTCTGTTTGTTTAGATTGTCCTAATATTCTTTCTTCACAGTATTGTTGGACAGGTTGCTGTTACAGGAAAGCATAGGTGGATCTGTGCAGATAATCAGGTTGCAGGTTCTGGCTTGTCTTTTGAGGTGAAGATTCTTATTATTTAATTGCATCATTAAGGATCTCTCAACCTTGGAGTATCATGTCAATATGTTCCAATCATTCTTATTCCTTTCCCACTTTTTGGTTTAATTTTCAGTTTGCTGATGGGTGGCAGTCTCAGTTTTCTGCTGGAATCAGGGTATGCTAACTGCTTTAATATTTTTTTCACAGCTTTGCAACACACGTGTTTAACTAAAATCTGGAAAAGTGAACTTTCTATTTTCACCCAGAAATTAGACCTTCCATACTTTACAAATGCTTAGGAGATGGACAATTTAATTTTAATAGTATATTTGGAAAACTGTGGTTAATACTGTAATAGACACAATATGGCATTATTGGGCCACTACATGACTCTGTCTCATTATTTTTTATTCGCTAAATACAACTGAACTGCTCTGAAGCGGACTATGTTGCATTCTGGTCTAGTATACTTTGTTAGAAAGATAGTGATTATCATTTTGAAAATAATTTCCAAATCTGCACCACTGTTCTTTGGTTAGATTAAGATTTTTAATTGATTAAGCTTTTATTTTGTCTTGTAGACTGTTGCTGTTGTTGCTGTAGCCCCACTTGGTGTTGTTCAGCTTGGTTCTCTTAATAAAGTAAGACATTTTTTTCTTTTTCATCTTTATTTGATTTGATTCTGTACCATAATAGTGGATAATGTGGTTGTATGGTTCAAGAAGGCATGTATTATCTCTTTATGGCTGTGCAAAGCAGCCTTTGTATTCAGGGTTTCAAATTTTTTTCTGCATTCAAGTCTCAAAGATTGGACTAGTGGCAAGGGGCTTGGGTAGTTTGCATGCGATCATAGGTTCAAACCTCACTGCCACTAATGTACCAAAAAGATAGATTTGCACTCGTTTGTTTCGATGTACCATAACTAGTTAGATAGCACCGCTTGCTTATATTTCTTCAATCCTTTTCCAACTAATTTTGGTAATTTCTGGTTGTTGATTGAGATATTGGTTAAATACTTTTATAATTCTAATTGTATGTGCTAGGTAAATACATATATAGTGAAAAATAAAGAGAAATGGAGGAAAGGTTATTAACAAATCACCCCTTGTTTTGTCATAATAGGCTCTAGGCATCATGTAATTATGTTAGGCCACAGGTATACTAATTTATAATTTACTAAACTACCTATCAATACTAGATGATTTGTCATGAAAACCAGATTGAGACATGCTTTAGTACCATGGAAAATTATGTCATGTATGACTACCCTGACCTTGGTTGATGAGAAACAGTTATATACTCAAATGGTGCAAGCTATGAAGCACCAACACTTGAATTTGTTTCAGGTACCCGTATCTGATTCATATCATATCCAATACTTATACACTAGGATACTTCACCGACACATATCAATGAAGTATTCAAACCTATGAAGTACCGATACTTTAATGTATATGATACTGATTCTTTGCATGTTAATGAAGTGTCCATGCTTTTAAAACATTTATATCCAATAAAAGTACAAGAAACAAATAAATGTGTAATATAGAGACATTGAAACATTGTATCTTCATAAACAAAAGAGGGAAATTGTTCTCTTTATGAATTATTTTTAAAAAGTAATGAGAGATTGATAGTATTATTTATTTTTTGAATAAATAATAGAAAGTAATTTATGAACTGAGCACATTGGAGAATCCATGCTGTGGAGGGTTGGGAAAATTCTGAGTAGTTTTTATTAGGGGTGTGTTGTACAATATGTTTCCTGTCTATATAATATTATAATTTCATTGTCTTGTCTTGGGCTGTTCTATAATTTTGATGATTTGTAGAAGATTTCCTGGATATGATTTTATATGGAAATTGATTTATTTTTAATAATTTCCTTCTCTTTTTACATCCCTGGTAGCAGGTGATTGAAGATACGGGGTTTGTAACTCATATTAGAAATCTCTTTTTGTCTACTCAAAATTACTCAATAGCCCAATGTCCCAGTCAAATGCAGGGCAGTTTGAAGAGTTCTTTATCTCAGGTAATCTTTTGTCTTCACTTCTCTCTATGTTCACATGTCTGCATGGTGCATGAATATGCATATTTGGGGTTTATGTAACTGTTAACATGACATTTTTAAACACACTATTAATATAGAGAAGTGAAACCGTGTCATAATTATCTTTTAACCTTAATGTGTGGAGAATTATCATGAGGTTTATATTTCTTTTTTTTTCAGCTGGATATATTAAAGGAAAATTTGTCTTCAGATGTTATGCCAACTGGCTTTTACAATTCACAGAAATCTATGAAGAGTGAAACATCAGATGTTTTAATGCCCCTTCAATGTTCTGGGAGGAACGATGCACCTCATTCTGCTTGTGTGAAAATGTCTGATGACGTGGCCAAGCAAGAGGGGCCTGAATTGTACAGTGATGAAAGTTCCATTTTGCTTCAGTCAATATCCAATATGATGAATGTGGAGCATCAAGATTTTGAAGAGATGAAACCTCTCTATGGGAGGAAGGGTGAAGAAGGAAGTAGTGGCTGCAAAGATGTGAGGTTGGAATCAGAAAACAATGTCTTGTCATTTTTAAGTGACTTTGTTACAGATAATGATTTAATATGTCCATCAGAAAAAGTCAAAATTGATTCTGCATACTTTCCTTCAGCTTTTCTTGATACTGTTGTTTGTGAAACTGATAAGTTGCATTACCAAAAAGGGGTGTTGAATTTCACCCAACCTTCAGATGCAAACTCGCAACATGTTGAAAAGTCAAAGTTTTGTTCTGAGCCTTCTTACAAGGATATGTCACATGTGTTAAATTTCCCTGTTGGCTGTGAGCTGCATGAAGCACTTGGACCATCTTTTCTGAAAGGGAGTAAATGTTTTGATTGGCCAGCACAGGTTAATCAAGATATGAAAACTGTTGAAATGTCAGATGAGATTAGCCAATTGACTTCTGAATCTCGTCCAGAGCATCTTTTGGAAGCAATGGTGGCCAACATTTGCCATAGTAATAATGATGTTAATAGTGAATTATCGTTTTGTCCATCAATGCAATCTGCAATGGCATCTGGAAAAAACCATGAAGCTTCTACTCACAATGTGTATGCTATTAATTCAGAAGGTTGTTCAATAGATCAGTTCTCTCTTGTCAAAGAGGACAAACACCATTCTTTGAGTTCATCATCAGGAATATGTGGTGTGATGTCCTCCAAAGCTGTTTCATCTACGTTCCCTAGTTCAAGTAGTGGACAACTTGAAAGGTCATCTGAACCATCTAAGAACAGCAAAAAAAGGGCCAGGCCTGGGGAAAGTTGTAGGCCTCGGCCAAGGGACAGGCAATTAATCCAAGATCGTATTAAGGAGTTGAGAGAGCTGGTGCCAAATGGAGCAAAGGTATCATTCTGGAGTCTGTTTCCTCTTTGTTTTGTTGGGTTTTGAGTAATGATCACAGATCTGGTTCATGTGGCTAAAATTTTCATTGTAACCTCAACAGTGCAGTATTGATTCCCTACTGGAGCGTGCAATAAAGCACATGCTCTTTCTCCAAAGCATAACTAAACATGCTGACAAGCTAGCTGACTTTGGTGATACAAAGTCTAAGGTAAGGTTTAAGGGAGGTTTAGAAATCTGTCCTCTGGTCCATGGTCTGTAAAAAAATTATGCTATATATATTTATCGTCAAGTTGATTGAACATGAAGATGTGCATACATCAGGATTTTCTTGATTTAGTTCCAACATCTTCTGCATGTGAACTTATCTCCATTGTTTAACACTGATGAAATTTTGCAGCTGCATCACATGGAAGCAGACATTCTTGGATCCTCTAGTTATGAGCAGGGCTCAAGCTGGGCAATGGAAGTAGGGGGCCATCTGAAAGTTCATTCGGTATTAGTGGAGAATCTTAGCAAGAATGGACAGATGCTTGTGGAGGTACATAAGACTTGAAAGTTACAATTTGATTTATTCTATGTTACTGATTAATTTAATAATTGTAACACATGAGGAAACTCCTCCTGATGAGAAAGGGAGTTAGTGGCAGTTAATTTAAGGATCTGAGATATTAAACTGTTGTTGATATAATCCCTTATTGAGTGTCTTCTTTATTCTAATTATACCTTTTGTTGTAGATGCTCTGTGAGGAGTGCAGCCATTTTCTTGAAATAGCAGAAGCCATAAGAAGTTTGGGTCTTACCATTTTGAAGGGTGGTACTAAAGTTCATGGTGAAAAGATATGGATATGCTTTGTTGTGGAGGTAATTTTAAAACTCAAAAGTTAGCTTTACTTTTATGCAATTAAGCCTACGTACTCCACTGTTTCATTCTACAAGACTCAAGTACTGACATAAAATTTCTGGAATCTTGGTCTATAATTTGCTTAAATGTATGGCAAATACTTTGGATACCAATTATAGTAGATTAGTCCATTGTTGAAAACACCAAATCAAATGCATGGAGAGACAATAAAATTTCATTAGCAGGCTTTAAAATTAGGTCCAATATTCTTTTGTCATAAATTAAGCCTCCTATATCTACTAGCACATTGCATACTTAAATTTAATTGTTCAACTAACTCAGTCTTCGTCCTAATTTTATTGGATAAATATATACCCTTATAATTAGAACTTTATACTGGATTTTTGTCTTCCATTTTTTGAATACATGATATTTATTCTTGTTTTTCATATCTTTTTCCTGTGTAAATATCACAATATCATGTAAGCTTACTCAATAAATCCACCTAGTTCATAATTTTAGTTATTATAAAAAACTATGCTAACTGAAGCTGTTGTATTGTAATATCATAATTCATGCTTTAGTCTTCAGTAGAACAGTATATTTGATAAATAACTTAAATTTCATGGCAACTTTATAGAAGTCATTTGCATTGTATCCCCTGAATAAGAGAATTGAGTAAAAATTTGCAGTGTTTTTGAGTCATAACTGTAAGAGGCTTATGAAAGTGACAACTTGTATTGCTCTAGTTTTTTAAAGTTTTCATCTATACTAATTAATCATTCTTATAGGGATATGATTATTTGTAAATTGACAACTTAATGTTTCTGGGACCAATGTGTATAGATGTGTAGTTTAAAAACCAAATACATTAACTCCATTGATGGTTGATGAGTAAAGTGTGTGGCAGGGTCAAAACAACAGAAATGTACACAGATTGGATATCTTGTGGCCGCTTGTTCAAATACTGCAATCCAAGAGCAAGGTGCATTCACAATAACTGATCGGTTCTTGGAAACTTTGTTGCTCCTCATTGTGTAACTCATTCTTAATCTCTGAATCAAATGATTCTGACATAGTGTGTTATAAGACTGGTTGTGGTGGTGTGGACATTTTTAATGATTAAAATGTGTGATTGTCTTTGTGTATGTTTGACCCTGAAAATAGCGCAATACATTGAACATATGTCTCAGACTTTTCTCCTTTATTCACTACGTACATTAACTTGCTACCAGCAAGGCTCAAGTTTTTATGTTGTTAATAATCAGTGAAAATGCAGTCAGAAATATTGAGAGAAAATTGCAAGAAAAATCTCAATTTGTCATGTGAGCAAGTAAAAAATGTGATTGGTTTTCCAGTGGTTAAGAGGTGAAAAGGTAAAAGTGTAAATGAGATCAACTACTCACTAAGTATGATGATAATTTGAAACTTATAATGTTATCTTTAAAGAATTTTTAAATATGTTTTTGTTTTCCTTCTCTTGTTAAATATTTGATCAGATTAAAATTGATCCTCGAGTATATATATATATTGATGTAAAAATAATCAAGTTATAAATAAATTAAAATAAATTAAGCTCAAGCACTCAATCTTCATATTTAACAAGCTCAGTCTAAGCATTATATTTAGCTTGTTTAAATAAAATAAATAAAAGTAAGTTTGATCACCATTTTTATTTTTGCAATTTGCAAGCAAAACTTAAACTTCATGGTTTTAAACTAGGGTTATTACCATCTTAGTTAAAACAGATGAGTTAAGATTTCTGAAAAGATTTTCAGTGTTAAAAGAGTTTTACCGTCGAAAAATATTACTTTACTGAGGTTTTTTCTAATAAGAGCCGCTTCATATTTTTAGTACAGTAAAACTTTTTTTTATGACGGAAAAAAAAAACATAACCAATTTTTTTTAAAGACACTGTTTTCTAAAATATTATTTTTGATGAAATCTGAAAAGTATACCTTTTCGACTCTCCCTAACAATATACTATGTTTGTAAGTGACATTGAGGATCAAAAACCCATTATCTGAAACGACTAAAAATAATTCAATTCTTATATAAAAAGGTATAAGAACCTAACCGCATAACACTTTTTAAATATCTAAAAAACAAAACAGCTCTTGACATAATTTTACAGAAACTTTCTCCGACATCCCACTAAAGCGAATACAGACAAATCAAAGGGGCGAGATACCAATCAGAAAAAAAAAAAACTAGCTGAGAGAAATTTAGATGAGAGCCAAGCCCAAACCTTCAACTGAGCCAAAGAAAAGATTTCAGAAAAGTCCAAAATTCCCTCATTAAAAACTATCTTATTTTTATGACGCCAGATTTCACTGACCATCGCTATCCAAATATTATCCAAGCCAAGATTTACCGACTCCGGAGCATTACACAACCTGAACTGCAAAAAGTGTGAGAAAGCATGAAAATGAACAATTGTCGTAATACCTAACCACGCATAACAAAGGTTCCACGTTATACCAAGATATCCTACAATAAAAAACAAATGAAAATATTTCTCCACCTGCTCCCAATCAAGAAGGTTTCTTCTCCACCCCAAAGACCACTCCCACCCAAAGTTTTTCCGGGAACCACAACTATCCAATGATGCTTCTTTCTCAGTGATTAACGTAGACTTGAAAGCATCATTACCAGTCCACCGGTCTTCCCAGAACCTAATAGACTTTCCATTACCAATTTCCCATTTTAAACAATCTCCAAAATTGTTGCCCCACTTCTGAAGCTGCCAGATCCTTTTCAAATCTTTCCACCAGAGGGATTCATAAGAACTACCTTTGTCCTCTTTCAAATTCCTCCAGCCACCATATTTAGATTCCAGAACCTCCTCCCACAAACCCCCTTCATTAGATCCCAACCGCGAAATCCACTTACTGAGCAAAGCCAAATTGAAATCCTTGACATTGATCACACCGAGTCCTCCCTCTCCCTTCGTCTCACAAACCTTTTTCCAAGAAACCCAAGCAATCTTCCTCCCCTCGGAACCCCATCCCCAAAGAAAGTTCCTATGAATATTCTCAATCTTCTTCATCACTCCTACAGGAAACCTAAACATCGACATATAGAACAAGGAAATAGACAAAAGAACAAACTTGATAAGACAAATTCCTACCTTTCCATCTCCCCGGTCTGGATTTGATTCTATCCAACACACCATCCCAAAAAACTTCCCTCGTGTGACAACTCCCAATTGGCAAACCCCGAATATTTAAAAGGAACTTTCATAGTATCACAATTAAGAATTGCTGCAAAACCCCAAATAGAAAACTCATTGACCCCCACTCCACCAATTCTGCTTTCAAAAAATTCACCTTCAAACTCGAAGCAAGCTCAAAGCAATTTAACATTGCCTTAACATTGATCACACTTTTAGAATTCGCATGACAAAAGAAAAGAGTATCATGTGCTTATGGCAGCATATCAACTCTAACATCGCAAAATTTAATTAATAACGGGTGTGGAAAGAGAGTGAAATATTCACTGTACATACACTTTTATACTGCATTTCTTTATTAATCTCGTCAATCACCAACTCTTCTCTTTCTTCAAAAACTAGTTTACGCACTTTGTTGCTTTCTCATTTTCTCTTCACTAAAATTTTTGCATGCTATATCTGGTTTGGTTATTTTATTTTGTAGAGTCTGTCTGATTGATGTATGTTGAAGTTAGGACTTTTCCTTTTGTCTATCTCAATAAAAAATTTGGACATTTCTCCTTCATTTTCCGATGTGGTTTTTTACATTCTCAAATATATTATGAAGAGTCCATTGCAGAATAAATAAGAGGTACCCAAGAATTTTATAGCGTGGGAAGAAACACATCAAAACTTGTGGTTGCTTCTTTTGGTTTGGAATTTAAAAAAACGGTCTCTATTGAAAACAAATAATTGATTTACATTCAACTGTAATCATTTATATACACTACAAGGAGAGAGAATTGGCCTAAGTAAATCTTCTCAATCAATTTTGAAGAAAAATAACTTAACCGATTACTTGTCTCAAATATAAATTGTTGTCATCAGTTAGAAAAGATACTCAATTATGCCAAAGACATCATTATGATCAAATTTCTAGTTTTTAAAGTCACTACAAGGATAATTTAATTTGACCCTATATAATTGATTATATGACCATTTATATAGATACTTAAATTATATCATCAATTATCCATAGACATAATTATGCATTTTTGTGTGTTTTTTTTCTCTCTCCTCTTTATAGCAATGGCAAAAGGGTTTTATGAGAACATCCACAGACCTCAACAATCATCACATAACTTCACAACCTTCTTCTTTTGTAATTTTCTGAATGGATTTGGAGAATACGATATGATAAAAAAAATTCAGAGATGGGCTACAATAAAGGAAGTCTTGTGAGGTTTTATGAGGTGGCAAATGTGATACTTTTAGAGAAGGATCCATATCAGATTTATATTAGTAAAATGAAGCTCAATGTCAACGTGCCAAAATACATGAGAGTAAGGTATGGCTCAAATACGGAGGTAAGAAAGAACATACGCAATGATACAAGGGAGATAAAAACACAAGGAGGTGTGGAAGGAAAAGAAAGGGAAGAAATCCTTTGCAAATGCAGTGACAGGATCCTCTTCTCAAGTGATGTGGAAGGGCCATATCATTGAAACTCAAAAACAGATACTTCCATGGATGGAAAGTAGTACGATTGGTCATGGTACCAAAGCTAGACTTTTCTCAGGTTCGTGACAAATTCGTTAAGGGAGGGATGAATATAATCAAAACAAGGTAAATGAGGGATAATATGATTTTAATGACTCCAACAGAAGGCAAAAGTATGGAGAACTTAGTAAAGTTGAACAAAGAATGGTTTGAAAGTATCTTTGATACAATTGATCCATGGTCAGAGAATTCCTTAGCTAGCCATAAATTTGTATGGGTAAGATGCATTGGTCTTCCCATTTTGTTTTTGAATAAATATTGTTTTGCAAAAGTGGTTGGAGAAGTTGTTTCTCTTGTATTCATTGATAAAGATACAGAGAACTGAGACATAGAGTATGCTAGACTTCAAGTTAGGCTTCTCAGGAGCGACAAAGCAAGTTTGAAAAAAGGTATAAAGATTAATGGTGATGTTTATAGTATTATTATTGAAGAGGAAACTCCAAATGGAAATGAAGGCTTATGCAAATGCCACTACAAACACTATGATTCATAAGATATTGTCTCTTCATCAGATTCATATGTAGATGAAACTATGTTTTCAGAGAACAAAAATGAAGATGAGGGGTCACAACCACAAGCAGAGGAGGCGCTAGAGAAAAGCATAGGTCGGAAGGAGCATGTTTTAGTCACATCCTCGTTTGTTGAATCCTCAACCTGTGCAGGTGAACGTTACCAAAATAATCATGGAAGAGGCAATATGTGGGCAGAGTGAAACCCTAATGGCTAGCCTTGGGTGCCCTAATCCCAAGGTTTTCCAAGATGTCCTTGCACAAATTTGATTGAGGCAGTAGAGGCTCTAAAAAGCATTCACTCCATGCCCATTATGGGCTCGAACCATACACAATCTAAACCAGCCTAGTCCTGCGAAGTTAGGGGCAGAACCTTTGATGAGGAAATTGGAGAGGTCGTTTTGGAGGAAAGCAATGCATGTCCTGTACGTGAATCCGTGAAGCGCGTATCGATGGGAGCAAGTGAGAAGGAAACTACACTAAGTTCACAAGTGCCATCGAAGCCTGGGAGGAGTCTGACGCCCTACACCAACCACAAATCTAATGGTTTCGAGAAATAGAATGAGCCAGTTCAGTTTGAAGGACCACAAACAAAACTAATCAACCATGGTGTGTATGAAAGGGAATGAGGACAAGTAAATCTTGACCCGTTGATGTTATCACGTTTTCTAGGAGAAGACGTAGTAGAATGGGGAGGCAATTACATTACCCCTCCATGTGGGTGGAAGTAACAAGGTTTATGGGAAATTGGGGAATCAAGCAGGCATCCCCAGTGGAGGTCTTTATCAGGAAAGGAAGACCTACAGTTATGAAATAACAACCAATCCAAGTTAGTACCTAACTCTTTGAGTAATTCAATTTCTAATGGTAGCATAGTTAATTGTAATAGAAGGTTATGGAATTCAGTAGACATAATTGAACCAATTAAATTATGGGAGATAGGTAAACAAATAGGGATAACATGTGGTGGGGATGAGGAAAAGGTAATTAGAGAGTTGGAAAACATGGAAGAGAGAGACTATGAAGGTAAGAAGAAATGTGAGGAGGGGAACAAAACTGGGTGTTTATGATTATTATTAGTTTAGATATTAGAGGGCTAGGTGGGGAAACTAAGATGAGATATGTGAGGAATTTAATCTCTAAAGAGGGTGCAAAATTAGTATGTATACAGGAAACAAAGACTAATTCAATGTTAGATGCAAAATACTTTTTGTTGTGGGGAGATAGCAATATAGGATGGCTTCATAACGAAGGTGTTGATAAGGTAGGGAGTATGTTAACCATGTGGCATAAGGAAGTATTTAATTATGATAACCATATAACAAGAAAAGACTTCATTGTAATGTTTGGCCAACACATCAAATCCAAAAGGAACATTTCGATGGTTAATGTATATGCTCCATGTAACATGGTTGAAAATAATATTCTTTGGGAGGGATTACATAACATCAAGTTGGCAAATCTAATCTACAAGTGGTGTTTTTTTGGGTGATTTTAACATGGTCAAGAGTGTCAATGAAAGGAAGGGAATCAGTATCAGGGGCACCCAAACAAATGATATTAAAAGGTTTAATTGCTTCATTGAAAACAGTTTGCTGCTGGAAATACCAATTATTGGAAGAAAGTTTAAGTAGTACAATAAGCAAATTAGATAGAGCAGTTTAAGTAGTACAATGGCCAATGAGTAAACAATATATTCAACCAAGGGAAATTTCTGACCATTGTGCGGTTGTGGTGAAATCCTTGGTCAAGGACTAAGGACCAAAGCCCTTTAGGTCTATTGATGTATGGCTTTTGGATAACGATTTTAAGAAATTTGTGAAAGACAAATGGAACTCTTACAAGGTACAAGGTGATGGAATAAGGATATTCAAGGACAAGTTGAAACTTTTGAAGGTTGATCTTAAAGTATGGAATAAGGAAGTGTTTGGGCACTTGGAAACAACAAAGAAGGAACTCTTGAAGGAAATTGAGGATTTGGATAATGAAGATGAGAACAGTGGTTTGGAGGACAATTCTTGGTTGAAGTGGTCGGACCGTGTTAGTAAACTAAGGTTAACTAACAAAAAATTAGACTTTCTTCTACGTCAAAAGGCTAGGTCAAATTGGTTGAAGCATGGAGATTCTAATTCAAAATACTATCACTCTCTTATCAGATGGAGAAGGCTTAGAAATGAAGTTAAAGGTGTTGATATACGGGGACATTGGAAGGAGGATCCGCAGGAGGTAAGGATGGAAGCAAATAAATTGTTTGAAGAAAGATTCTCTACTGCAAAGGATTTTAGGGTCGGGCTTGGAGCAGTGGATTTCAATTCTATATCCCTGGAAGATGATGTAAGTCTAAAATCAGACATTTCAGAGGAAGAAATAAAGGAAGTAGTGTGGCAATGTGATGGCTTGAAGAGCCCGAGGCTAGATGGTTTTAATTTGAATTTCATAAAGAATAGCTGGGAGGTTTTGAAAAAGGATATCCTTATGGTAGTTAGGCACTTTCAGGACACAGGTAGTATCTCTAAAGGCTATAATGCATCTTTCATTGCTTTCGTACTTAAATTATGTGACCCCCTACAACTTGAACAATATAGACCAATATTATTAGTGTGGGCATTATACAAGATTATCTCGAAGGTTTTACCCTTGGTAATTGATGAAAACCAGTATGTTTTCTTGAAAGACAGAGGGAAGTTAGATAGCGTTCTGATAGCCAACGAGGTTATTGAGGATTTCAAGAGAAGCGAAAAAAAAAAAGGTTTATGCATGCAAGTGGATTATGAAAAAGCCTATGACTCGGTTAAGTGAGATTTTTTATTCGACATGTTATGTACGTTAGACATTCATGACAAATGGGTTAACTGGATTAGATGATGCTTAATGTTTGCTTCGATTTCGGTGTTAGTAAATGGAAGCCCTACAACAAAATTTAAACCTTCGAGAGGGTTGAGGCAAGGTGATCCTCTTGTACCTTTTTTTTTATCATTGTAGTTGAGAGCCTCGTAGGGCTTGTGAGACAAGTTGTTAAGAGGAACATGCTTAACGGTGTAAAAGTGTGAAGGCTTGAGGTTGAGTTATGCATTCTGCAATTTGCAGATGACTACCTTTTTTACATGTGAAGATAATTATCAAAGTGTACTTACAATCAAAGTTATCCTTAGGTGTTACGAGCTTGCATTGGGGTTAAAAATTAATTTTCACAAATCTAAATTAGCGGGCCTAAATATTGAAAGAAACACCTTTGAATGCTATGCGAAGATTTTAAATTGTACACAAATTTCAATACCTTTCAAATATCTAGGTATGGTTGTTGGTGGCAATCTAAGAAAGGGACAGTATAAGGAACCTATCTTGACCAAATTAAGAACTCGATTAAGTGCTTCGAAGGGGAGACTTTTATCTCTGGCGAGGAGAATATGCTTAATTAAGTCGGTGTTTAGAACTTTACTATTTATCCTTCTATAAAGCCCCTGAATTGGTATATAAAAGGATTATTTTAGCATCCAAAGGAACTGCAGAACAATATCTTAGGTCAACTGGGAGGAAATAGGAAAACCAAGGGAGGAGGGATGATTAGGGATTAAAGATGTTCGTTGTTTCAACTTTTCTCTTTTGCCTAAATGGAAGTGGCGTTTTTAAGGAAAAAGAAAGAGGGAAATGGAAAGATGTTTGTTAAGTCACGTGTTTAAGAATGTTGTCATTAATTTTTTTTAGTTTTGCTAATGTTTGAATGATTCAAAGTAGTGCTCCTTGATTTTAGGAATTAGTTATTTCCTTTCTTTAATCATGTATCTGGTTTCTTTGCTTATTTTTAGGATCCAATCTTTGTTTCTGTTATGATTAAGGATCATGGATATTAGTATTTAAGTTTTGAAGTATTTTAAAATAAATTGATTTCTTCCAAAGTTCAAGTGTGAATTCTCTGTAAAACACCAACAAATTTGTATTAGACCTCTCTTCTTAAGGGATCTGTGAGGTTAGTGGAGTGCATCAATGGAAGGAGAGTCCAATTTTTCAGCAATGACACCACCAGTCTTTGATGGAGACAATTCTCATATGTGGGCATTACGTATGGAGACCTACACCTAGAAGCATTGGATCTATGGGAAGCTGTAGAAGAGGACTATGAAATTTATCCACTTCCATCAAATCTCACCGTGGCACAAATAAAATCACAGAAGGAAAAGAAAAAGAAATCAAAGGCAAAAACATGTTTATTTGTAGTTTTATCTCCTATGATATTCACATGAATAATGTCCTTGAATTCAACAAAAGCAATCTAAGATTACCTCAAGGCAGAATATTCAGGTGGTGAGAGGATTCGTGGAATGCAATTTTTGAATCTAATCAGGGATTTTGAATTGCAGAAAATGAGGAGTCAGAATCGATAAAAGGGTACTCTGACAGACTTCTAAGCATTGCCAAGAAAGTGAGGTTGCTCGGATCTGAGTTAAATGATTCAAGGATTGTGGAAAATTTGCTTGTAACAGTTCCAAAGAGGTTTAAAGTCACCATAACAACCCCGAAAAACACAAAGGACCTATCAAAAATTTCTCTTGCAGAGCTTTTAAATGCTTTACAAGTACAAGAACAAAAGAAAAGCCATGAGACAAGATGGAGCAGTAGAAGAAGCCTTACCAGCCAAGCATAAAGATTACAACAGGTATAAAAAGAAGAAGAACTGGAAGACCAACCATCAAATGAAGAAAATTCATTTAGCAATCACCAAAAGGGCAAAGAAGGAGGCTTAAAGAAAACATATCCACATTGCGAACACTGTGTAAATAAAGGCCATCCACCATTCAAATGTTGGAGAAGACCTGACGTCAAATGTTCCAAATGCAACCAACTTGAACATAAAGTAGTGATATGCAAAAAAAAATCAGGTGAAAGAGGCAGATGCTCAAGTTGCTGATCAAGAAGAGGAAGATCAATTGTTCGTAGCCATTTGTTTCTCAAGCAGAGAATCAAGTGAAAGTTGATTGGTTGACAATGGCTGCACCAACCACATGACACAAGACAAGGAACTCTTTAAGGAATTGAGAATTACTGAGATTAAAAGGGGTGAGGATTGGAAATGGTGAACACCTGACAATAAAAGGCACAATAGCTATCACAAGCTATAAAGATACAAAAACCATTATAGATGTTCTTTTTGTGCAAGAGATTGATCAAAATCTTTTGAGTATTGGTCAATTGTTGGAAAAAGGCTATAAAGTGATGTTTGAAAATAAACATTACTTAATCAAAGATGTTGATGGCAAAGATTTGTTTAAAGTTGAGATGAAGGGAACAAGTTTTGCTCTCAATCCAATGGAGGAGGAGCACATAGCCTTTAAATCCAAAGAAAATGCCACTGAAATTTGGCACAAAAGACTTGGGTATTTTCATCTTTTAGGGCTACTTAAGAAACTGGGAGAAGGACTTTCTGATCTTGATGATGACCTGACCTACTATCGAGCATGCAAATTTGGGAAGAACATAAGCAATCATTCCCTAAACAAGCTTGGAGAGCTTTGAAGAAATTGCTTAATTAAAGATATTGATGACAGATTTGTTTAAAGTTGAAATTAAGGAAAAAAGTTTTGCACTCGATCCAATGGAGGAGGAGCACATGGCCTTTAAATCCAAAGAAAGTGCCACTGAAATTTGGCACAAAAGACTTGGGCGTTTTCATCTTTTAGGGCTACTTAAGAAATTGGGAGAAGGACTTTCTGATCTTAATGATGACCTGACCTATTGTCGAGCAGGCAAATTTGGGAAGCAACATAGGCAATCATTCCTTAAACAAGCTTGGAGAGCTTTGAAGAAATTGCAAGTCATACACATTAATCTTTGTGGTCCTCGAAGAACACCATCATTAAATAGTAACCTTTATTATATAGCATTATTGATGATCTAACAAGAATGTGTTGGATTTTCTTTTTGAAACAAAAATCAGAAGTTGTTGGTGCATTTATAAAATTCAAGGTCAGGGTGGAAAATGAAAGTGGTTGCATAATTCAAATTTTATGATCTGATAATGGCAAGGAGTACACTTCAGAAACTTTCAATCATTTTTGTGAGGAGGCAAGAATGAGCATCAATTACAGCCCCATACACTCCACAACAAGATGGAGTTAGTGAAAGGAGAAATAGATTTATAATGGAAATGACTCATTGCATGCTTCAAGAGAAGAATCTCTCAAAGAAATTTTGGGCGGAAACAACAAGCACTGGACTTACTCTGTCAAGAATGATGGTGCAAACATTCTACCCATCTCTCTTTATGTAGATGATTTGTTAGTTATTGGAAATAATCTTGATCAGGTCAATCAATTCAAGTTGAAAATGAAGAAGGTCTTTGAAATCACAGACCTTGGCCTGATGACTTACTTTCTTGGGATGGAAATTGTCAGGATGAAGTATTTATCTGTCAGAAGAAATATGCAAAAGAAATACTTAAAAAGTTCCAGATGGAAGATTGCAAGGAAATGAGAACTCCCATGAATCAAAAGGAGAACCTAGTCAAAGAAGATGGATCTGCCAAAGTTGATGAGGTTGAATTCAGAAGCTTGATAGGATGTTTAATGTATTTTGTCAGCAACCAGACTTGGCATTCTAAATGCAGTAGACATTCTATCTAGATTCATGCATTGCCCAAATGAGACTCGCATGAGGATTTTAAAGAAAGTCATTATATACATCAAGGGAACTTGGAACTTTGGAGTTAAGTTCTTGAAGCATAGGAAGAAACTTGGAGTTTGCATCATCTAAACAAGGAGGAGTGTTAAGTCACATGTTCAAGAATGTTATCACTTATTCTTTTTTGGTTTTGTTAATGATTGACTGATTCAAAGTAGTGCTCCTTGATTTTAGGAGTTAGTTATTTTCTTTCTTTAATCATGTATGTGGTTTCTTTGCTTATTTTTAGGATCCAACCCTTGTTTCAGTTATGATTAAGGATCATGGATATTAGTATTTAATTTTTAAAGTATTTTAAAATAAATTGATTTCTTCCAAAGTTCAAGTGTGCATTAGTGTGCATTCTCTATAAGACACCAACAACGTTCTTAACTCAAAGTATGGAAGTGAGTCTAGACAAACATACACCCTTATAAAACATCAATCTTGGTGGTGGAAAGACTTGTGTAAGGTGTGTAGTTAGGAAGGTATGCTAAGATGGTTCCAAAAAGCAATTGGATGGAGAATTGGAGATGGGGACAAAGCTAGATTTTGGGAAGACTCCTGGTTTAATTCAATTTCGTTGGACCAAGGGTTAACGGTGGGTGAGGTTGGAGAATGGGTTGATTTAGTATAGGAGACGTAATGAATTTGAATGAGAAACTGCTCTACAGGAAGAAAGGTTGACATCCTTGTCTTGCGTTAAGCCTAATAGGAATGAGAAGGACACATTGGTGTGGGAGGGTGAGGAATTCTCAGTCAAATATGCATATGATTGTGTCTCAAAAAGCACCCTTGGCAACAACAATGTGTCCTTGCTCTTTAAACATCTTTGGATGTCTAAAATCTTTCTGAATTTCCTAACTACAGGCTGGTAGGCTTTGCTGAATAAATTACCAACAAGAGTGAACCTTTTTTTTTATCAGCAATGAATTAATAGAATTAAAATGAGACACTTTAGGAGTGTCCCAACCCTTATACAAAAAATACTCCTAGTTTAAGCATTCAACAAGCAAAGCAAAGTTAAGTGACCCACCACTTAACTCAACAATCTTAAACTAGTTACAAGATGATTTTGACCTGGAATTTTCCAATAGGTATAGCAATCTTTGTTGTCCACACATGCCCTTCTGACTAGGTCATTGGTATGGCTTTTGCAGGGTTCCATGAGCCAAACATTGGATCCTTACCAATTGTACCGACCAGTCCTCGGACATCGCTAACTACTAGTAATGGTGGGCCACGTAAGCTGGGTCCCACAAGCAGCATGGCCAGTGTCTTGCAAGCGACGCGAGCCAAGATGCCGAAGAGTTGTCAGACATCGATCACTAGGAGGTGTTGATGTGTCCTCGGCAACAGAGTGAGGGCGATGTGACATTGGGCCTCGGTGATTCAAATAGCGGAGCTGGACCACGAGAGGTGGATCCCAGAAATCACACCAGTTATCAGTAAATCATCCAAAGAGAAGGGCAGAGTCCTAGGTCACAGGGAGCTCATGTGCGTGGTGTGAATAGCGCATTCAGGCGTGACACAAGTAAAGAGCTGCTGGAAGCGCTAAGGCCCATTAGGGTTGCGTTCCAGGGGTAGGCTGCATGCATGGCACGTGAACAACTAGGGCACCCTCGAGACAGATGGCCCCAGAAATTAGGTGCACGAGTTGGTATCCCGGTGGCCATTCCGTCAGAGGTTGCCCTTCAGTAAGGGAGTCTTACACGCTAGATTACCCTAAGATTGGGTGATAGCGGCGCTAAGACATACCCTCAGAAATCATAAATGCGGGTAGTGGAAACAACGGAAACCCTAGACTATATAAAGGGTAGTAAGAAACCTCACAAGGTAGGCAAGTTTTACACGATACACAGTTTTACACTGAGTGTTTACGATTAAGAGTTTTGGTGTTTCCTAACCCTAGTATTGACTTGAGCGTCGAAGTGCAAACGACCTTTAGGGCTCCCCTTTGTCTTTGCAGGTGCAAGGTGTTTCGATCAAAGGAAGGCACGAGCCAGTATAGAGAGAATTAGGCGTGTGAGTGTCGTTAGGGACATGAAGGCAATCGAGTCAACTGGCAGGAACATTTGACGTCCACCGTGGGGCACGATTAAAAACTTTGTCCATTCGCAAGCATAGAGCAAAGATCCATCAAGATGAGAAACACGAGGCAAGGATCCGTCGCACCAAATGGAGGCGAGAGCATCACCATGCAACAAATCATGGAGATGATGCGCGCCCTTTAGGAAACGGTGGCGGCATCAAGAGCAGATTGATCTGGTTGCGTTGCAAGCGAGAAACGAAGAACTGCGCAGGACCAACGAGGAATTGCGCAGGAACTTGCAGAACCTGGCAGGGGAACGTGAGGTGGAAGAGCAAGAACCGGTCATACCACCCAGGACTTTCCCAATGCCGTTTTCACAACCGATCATGGACGCCGTGATACCAGCCACGTTTGTGGGTCCTAAAGCTACCTTTACAGGTGTAGAGGACCCAGATGCTTATCTCAAGGCCTTCCACACACAGATGATGTTGGTTGGGGACTTTGACGCGGTGCATTGCAAGCTGTTCATGAGCACGTTGGCAGACACGACACTAGATTGGTTCATCAGCCTCTCTGAAGGGCATGTGACATCGTTCGCGCAGTTTTTAAGCTGTTCAAGGAGCAATACATAGCCAATCGGGCTCTCCCACCAGTCTCTTACAATCTCTTTGACGTAAGACAATACCAAGGGGAGTCCTTGAAGGACTACCTCAACAGATTCGGGCCACAAGTGGCAAGGCTGCACACCAAGGATGAGGATATAATGATGCACGCCTTTAGAAAGGGAATCATGTCGGAACCCTTAAGTGAGTCACTCATCCGGAGCCGCCCCAAGACTTTCGTTGAGATCAGGCGTCGAGCGGTGGCTTTTATCGTCGCAGAAGGGGAACTCACTAAGAAGCGCGATTGTGTTGTCCTCACCCGCCTGCGAGGGCCAAGTCGACCTCAGCCCATGAGGGTACATGAGGCAACGACGGAGAAGAAAGCCCCAACAAAGCAGCAGCCCTACGAGCCCAGAAAATCCCAAACTAGGGGACGCATGAGGGAGGACGTGCCACTAAGGCACAACTTCCTAGTGAAATTTCAGGAGCTCATCATTGTCCCCAACATAACGGAGATACTGAAGATGCTCGCAAAGACTGACAAGAGGTTGGGGCCTAACAAGAACGCTTGGTGCGAGTTCCTCCAAGCGTTTGGCCACCCATACGCAACTGTTTGGCACTCGAACACCAGTTGGATGAACTGGTGAAGAATGTCTTCCTGAAGGACTACTTGCTAGAGTCATAGGGAGGCCAGACGTTGCCAACACCAGGAGGTGATTAGGGGCACGAGATGCTCGTTCATGGCGAGATTCACACCATTTTGAGGGGTTTCTCGGGTGGGGGATGCACCACTTCTCAGCGGAAGAAGTACGTACGAGCGGTGATGACGGTAGAGGCACAAGAGGCAAACCAGACCCTTGACGTCGACCTCGTCTTCACCAAGGTTGACCTCCGAGATATTGTCCCTCATGACAATGACGCAGTGGTAATCTCGGTAGTGACCGCAGTGAAGAAGGTGCATCGTGTCCTAGAGGACCAGGGAAGTTCGGCAGACGTGATGTTCTGGTCGACTTTCAACAAGTTACAGTTGTCTCCTGACCAACTGAGGCCTCTGGTTGTTTGTATGATTTTGTTGGAGACTAGGTGGAAGTGCGTGGGCACCTAGAGTTGAGAACCACCCTCATAGATGGTGTTGCCTCCTGCACAGAGAACATCAGGTACCTTGTTGTTAACGCTCCCTCAGCTTACAACATACTGTTGGGTAGACCTGCACTGAACAGGTTGAGGGCGGTAGCATCGACAAGGCACATGAAGATGAAGCTGCCTGATTTGGGGGAACAGTGATTACCATCAAGTCAGATCAGAAGGAGGCTAAGAGATGCTACAAGAATAGCCTCAAGACAAAGAGAGGGGTGTTCACTGTCACTACCCAGGCCCCAAGTGAATAAGGGGTCGCCCACGCAGAGATTGCCCGAGAAAGACAACTCGAAGCAGCTGGCGACATCCCGGAGAGGGAGATTGGTGGCAAAATTTCCAAACTTGGTAAGTCTCTAGGCCAAGCGGCGTAGGACCAGATTGTCGAGGTTATAGCACGACACCTGGATACCTTCGCATGGATCACTTCGGACATGCCTGGGATAGACCCTAACATCCTATGCCATCGCCTCACAATGAACCCCTAGGTCCGACCTGATCGCCAAAGAAGAAGAAAGTTCAACGAGGAGAGGAAACAGGTCATCAAAGAAGAGACGCAGAAGTTGTTGAGTGTCGACCACATAAGGGAGATCCAGTACTCCGAGTGGCTGACAAACATGGTCCTGGTGAAGAAGGCCAACGGGAAGGATGTGCATAGACTTCAGGGACCTCAATAAGGCTTGTCTGAAGGACTCATATCCCCTAACAAGCATTGATGCTTTGGTAGATAGCGCCTCGGGTTGCAGGTTGCTCAGCTTCCTAGATTCTTTTTCTGGGTATAACCAGATCAAGATGCATTCGAGGGACAAATGCAAGACGACGTTCATGATAGAGCTATCTTGCTATTGTTACACAGTGATGTCCTTTGGGCTGAAAAATGCAGGTGCCACCTACCGGAGGCTGATGGACAGAGTGTTTGCGCCCATGATAGGGTGAAATGTGCAGGCCTATGTGGATGACATGGTGGTGACCTCGCAGGTGAAGGATCAACACGTTGCTGATTTAAAAGAGCTATTTACCACAATAACTAAATATAGATCGAAGCTGAACCCCGAGAAGTGTGTGTTCGAGGTGGAAGCGGGTAAGTTCTTGGGCTTCATACTCACCGAGCGTGGGATAGAGACGAACCCTGAGAAGTGCGTTGCAATCCTCGCAATGAGGAGCCCGATCTCAGTGAAGGAGGTGCAGCAGTTGACAGGGCGGATGGCCGCTCTGTCTAGATTCAAATCAGCTGGGGAGGACAAAGGTTACCCTTACTTCCAGTGTTTGAGGAGGAACAACATGTTCATCTGGACCAGGGAGTGTGAAGAGGCGTTCCTCAAGCTGAAGGAGTACCTGGCCGGTCCCCCAGTGTTGTGCAAGCCGCAACTGGGTATTCCGCTTCGTTTGTACTTCACAATTACAGAACTGGCGATCAGTACGGTCCTCGTGCTGGAACAGGACCAAGTGCAGAAGTCAATATATACTTTGTGAACAAAGTATTGCAAGGGCCTGAGGTGAGATATCAGGCCCTAGAGAAGGCGGCTCTGATAGCAGTGTTCTCAGCAAGTAGACTTCGCCACTACTTTCAAAGCTTTACTGTAGTGGTGATGACAGACTTGCCCATTCGCAAGGTCTTACAAAAGCCGGACGTGGCGTGAAGAATGGAACGTTGGGCAGTAGAACTATCAGAGTTCGATGTCCAGTACGAGCCCAGACGCCCTATCAAAGGCCAAGTTTATGTTGATTTCGTGGTAGAGCTCTCCTCGGCAGATGCACACCAAGAAGAAGCCAACTTCCGATGGGTGCTCTCTGTAGATGTGTCCTCTAACCAACAAGGCAGTGGAGCTGGCATCATCTTGGAGGGACTGAATGGGCTATTGATCGAGCAGATTGGCTATTTGGCTACCTTTACTCACATCACCCTTCATTTGCTTCCTATATAACATGATAACCTGCATTAAGAAAGAAACAAAACTGTGTGCAACAATACACCCCTTGGCAACACCAAAACACCACACCAGATTGCACCAAAAAGCCGAAGTATTAACATTAGTGTTGCCTTAGTCCAAATTGTGGTAGCAACACCTCCACCAGCTTGCATCACCCATATAGAATGTAAAATTCCAGCATGAAGTTTGTGTTGACAGATGCTGCCAAGGCATTCATAGGACCTCCCAGAACTCCTTCATAAACAGACATTAAAATCATGTTATAAAGTGAAAAGTGTTTCTAATTCTCCACAAAACCTGCATGAATCTGCATTGTCATAACCACTTCTTTGGGTTTCTATAATGGAGTATGAGATACCCCTTGTAATATGAGACAGACCAAGAATAATTGTAGTCCATTGAACAATGTATGATCATCCTTGAATGCTTAAACCCATTCATAAGCTTGCTAGTCTTCATAGATACATAGTTACTACACCCTTTATACTTCCAAACAACTTCACAATCAATTACTACACATCTTCCACAACTTCCCTGTAGTTACCTGCTAAACTACTTAGCTTCTTATAACATGGATGAATCTGCATCAGACCAGCCACAAACCAGTGCATCCCACGACTATACAATCCACAATATAGAAACAACCCTGCCTCCACATATAGTTTCCCATTAGAAAAAGTGAAAGTTATTAGCTCGACCCACTTAAACACCTGCATAATCCAAGAGAGAATTGTTCCCTTATAAACCAGAACGGACCAACATGACAGACCATAATGGGTCTAAGGCTTCATCCCCCCTCACTCTATTTTACTGTCTTACTCAGCGAACACAGAGGAGGCACTGATTAGGATTCAGGTGCCAATTGGGGAAAGAATATGAAAAAGAGCCTTCCCTGTCAACCATAACCAAGAAAGAAGTTGAACCGCTTGGAAGATTTCCTCAGAATCAAGAACCCTTTGTCTAAAGATCACATTATTCCTGTGCTCCCAAATACAACATACAATCGCCACCCACACTCCCTTCCACACTTGATTCTGTTTCTTGAACATATGAACTAAATGGAATTTCACAAAGTGACTACAAATATCCTTATTTTGGGCTCCCAAAATGCCTATCCATCTGAAGCAAAGAATCCAAACACAGTGTGCATAAACACAATCCAAGAACAAATGTAGGGAGGATTATTCTGATTGGTTACAAAAAGTGCATAAAGACTAGTTGGTATTCTGTCTAGAAGGATTCTCCAGGTAGTGATTAGAACTTTTGGCAACGTCGTGGTCTTCCATAGTAGACTAAATACACCATTACTTGATTTGATGCCTTGGTTGACCAAAAGGGCATATGTTGATTTCACAGAAAAAAAAAAAACCCCTTGAAATCCCCTCTCCATGCAATATAATCCTTGGAGTCATTGTACAGAACAACCCTAGACAAGATTGTTAATAATTCTTCCTCCAAAACCGACTTCCATTGGAACCTCTCCCTCCTCCATTTTAAATGACAATGTCACCCATAATCATCCCAAAAACCAGTCTCACCCACCATCATCCCTTGATTCAAAGACAGAGAATATAATCTAGGATATAAACCCTTGAGATTATTGTTGTCAACCCAGGAATCCTCCCAAAATCATACTAAGTCCCCAAATCTGACTTTCCATACTATAGCTTTTTGAAACCAACCTTCACCATCACCCTTCCTGCATACTTTATGATGGAAGAGGCCCCAGCACCAATCCATTTAAAGGTCACCAATATGTCAAATTGAGGCAACCACTAGAGTTATGGTCAAAGAGGGGTCAAGAGGACGCATTCTACATGTCATAAACTCTAGTGTAGAATAGTTTTTACATTTTTTGTCAAAAGTAGCGTAGTTTAATTCTTTTGTATTTTTGTTGAAACATGCAAAGTGGTATCTAAAATGCTAACCTGAGTTTAATTAGAGTTTCCTACTCCTAGTTAAACTTAGGTCCAACCCACATTTAGCCTAAGTGGAGCGTAAGGTTCTAGAACTCCTAGCACATGGAAGAATTCTAGAACCTACCTCACATGTGCTGAATTTATGAGCCACCTTCCCATGTGCCAACATTTGAATTTCCTCCAATTCTCTTTTCATTTTCAGCCCACTCTTGTTATATATAGAGGAGTTTGGGTCATGTAAATTCAAGATTAATTGAATAGTGAAATGCTGCCAAAATTGTGTCATTCTCACTCTTTGCCTAAACTCTCTTAGGAATAGGCTTTTAATCTTCAACCATCACCTACAAAGGGAGTTGGCCTCACCACTCCTACTCTTCATACTGTTAGAATGGACACATACTTCTCATGCACCTCCAAGGCTAACATCACTCTTAGGAGAGCCTTGTTCCACCAACAATCCATGGAGCTTCCGCATTCATCAACAAAAACCGCAAGAAAGGAGACACAAATCCATCACTTTAGCTAAGTCTCTCCACCACCAAGATTGATTATTCAACCAAACATGGCTAATACCAGATTCCGCTATATATTTAGAGTCCAGAATATCTTTCCATTTCCCCTTTTCGTCGCTCATCAACCTTCATTTTCGTCATTAAAGCATAGTGAACCTAGTTAGGAGGGGTGTTCTAGTTAGCACTCTTTCTTGTCCCCTATGTCAAGAAACAGACGAATCATCTCAACATTTATTCTTGGAATGTAAGTATGCTTTATATGGTTTGGAGTCACTGTTACAAATGGATTGAAATTATTTTTGTTCAATATAAGGATCTAAGATGCCACTTTGAGAGATTCTCTTTGGATCATGTTAACTCCAAACAAAATCTTGTGTGGAAATGTGTTTGAACAGCTAAAGTTTGTAGCATCTGGGACCAAAGGAATAGAATTGTTTTTAAGTAAGGTAAAATTGACGTCTGAAGTATAAGAAGTTGTGCTTTAATTTTTCCTTCTCAAATATGATTTTGAACCCCTTTATTTGTATTAAAAGTTATTCTTAGATGGGCAAATGGGAAGGGATGGGGTACAAAAATATAGATTCATTTGTTATTTGCAATGAGCAATGAAAAGGAGTTCTTTAATCTGGTGTATGCAGCTGTTACGACCAAAGGAATATGGTCCTTGGAACAATCTATGAAGACTATGGTAATGTGGTGGATAGTTGTTCCTAGGGATCGTTAAGGAAGGTATAAGTAGAACATAGTTGGTGGGTATTTTGACACAAACAAGTTGGAATTTCGTAAACTAATCGACAGTAGGAAGAAAAATTGAAGATTACTACAAAACTAGTTGTCTTGTGAGCTGTCAATAAATTCTCTAATCAATACCAAACCGAGATGATTGGCAATTACTATATTTGATTTCCCATAAGAATCCCAGTGAGAATAACTCTTATTCGAAGCATGAAATAGATACAACGAAAACTTAAGTTCTGTTTAAATAAACTTCTCTAAATACATTTTATTTTCTATTATTGAAAAGTTTATCTGTGTTGATTTTGGTTTAATCTCAAGTCCCACATCGGTGGGTTCATTGTTTGGGAAGGAGGTTTAAGGATTATAAATTAACCTTTCCTCCTTCACTATAAAATATCACAATTTGTAATATCTTCTCCCATAATAATAAAAGCGGGTTGTTTCAGCTGTGCTCGGAGATTAGGCTAAATTGGCTGAATCCGTTAACAATTTTCTGGTGTGTTTTTTCCTCTTTATCTCTTTTATTATTCCGTTCTATTTATTAGTATTATGTTGCTTTCTCTTTTGTTATAGTATTCAATATTATTTGTCAGGTAACTCTGTTAGTGTTATATTTTAGTGGGGAAATTACCCGTTTTTTTCAACAAGTGGTATCAAGAGCCGAAGGTTCACCCTTGGATTGTTTGAAATTGTTTGTAATATTGAATACTATATTTTGAGCTTGTAATGGCAAATCAAGAAGAAGAAGCGAAGGATGTATCCAGAGTGTCGAACTCCTCGTCATCATGGTCGAGGTTCCCGGTGTCCACTTTGAAATTGGCGGTGGAAATATTTGATGGCACTGGACATTTTGGCATGTGGCAAGGAGAGGTCTTGGACTCTCTTTTTCAGCAGGGTCTTGATATTGCTATTGAAGAAGAGAAACCAGAAGAGGTAAAGGAGAAAGACTGGAGCATCATCAACTGGTTGGCATGCGAAACTATTCGATATTGTTTGTCCAAAGAGCAAAAGTATGTTGTAAAAAATGATACTTCTGCACACAAACTGTGGAAGGCAATGGAGGACAAGTTTCTAAAGAAGAGTGGTCAGAACAAGCTCCTGATGAAGAAAAGGTTGTTCCGATTTGACTACCAACAAGGTACTATTATGAATGCACACATCACTATGTTTAATCAATTAGTAGCAGACCTGTTGAATTTAGATGTGAAGTTTGAGGATGAGGATTTGGTTTTGATGTTGTTATCATCTCTTCCTGGTGAATTTGAACATTTGGAGACTACGCTCCTTCACAGGAAGGAGAATGTGTCGTTAGATGCAGTTTGTTCTGCTTTATATAGTCATGAATTGAGAAAGTAGGATAAGATGAAAACCAAATCAACGACATCAGAAGAAGCATTGGTGGCAAGAGGTCGCCAACAAAGCCAGACAAAGGGGAGAAGAGGGAGGTCTAAGTCTAAAGGTTGAGTCGTTGCCAAAGATGAGTGTGTTTTCTGTCATGAGAAAGGACACTGGAAGAAAGACTGTCCAAAATTGTAGAAGAAAGGGAAGGTTTCGCAAGATGCAAATGTTGCAGAATGCAAAAGTGATGTGGAATCAGATATCTCTTTAATTGTCTCGCTTTCAGCATCATCGTATCCAGATGAGTGGATATTGGATTCAGGTTGTACCTATCATATGTGTCACATTCGGGAATGGTTCTTTGAATTTCAAGAACTTGATGGTGGGGTTGTTTACATGGGTAATGATAATCCATGTAAGACAATTGGAATAGGTTCAATCAAGCTGCGGAATCATGATGGATCCACCAGAATTTTGCGGGATGTACAGTACGTGCCAAAGTTGAAGAAGAATCTCATCTCATTGGGGGCTTTAGAATCTAAAGGCCTAGTTGTGACGATGCTAGATGAATTCTTAAAGCAACTTCAGGAGCACTGGTGATGTTGAAAGGCATGAGGAAGAACAATCTATATTACTATCAAGGTAGTACAGTGGTGGGGATAGTAGCGGCATCAACTTCTAGCACTAAGAAGGATGACGAGGCAACGAAGTTGTGGCATATGAGGTTGAGACATGCTGGAGAGAAATCCTTGCAAATTCTTACCAAGCAGGGATTGTTGAAAGGTATGAAGGCTTGCAAACTTGAATTTTGTGAGCATTGTATTCTGGGAAAACAACGAAGAGTGAAGTTTGGCACTGCAATTCACAATACCAAGGGTATTCTGGATTATGTGCATTCAGATGTGTGGGGACCTGCCAAGACTCCGTCAATCAGAGGTAGGCATTATTTTGTCACTTTTGTGGATGATTTTTCCAGGAGAGTTTGGGTGTTTACTGTGAAGAACAAAAATGATGTG